>NC_053434.1:74008665-74208394 GCF_007990345.1 Gossypium hirsutum | reverse complement strand
ATGTAGGTTCGACTGAATGGTGACCATACATGAAGCTTCCATATTAAGCAAATGAATCTTGGAAATGCATGTAGCAGCTACATTCAGCTGATGAGCTTAATTGATCATTCAATAGGGAACTCTTGCTGAAAAATTATCAATAATAAAGAGGGCACTTGAACAGCCACATTAGGTGTGAATGGACGGTTTTGAAGAGCCTTAAAATGTGAACACCAAGAACCGAATGGCCAAAATGTATCCAGCAATGTGAAGGAAATAATGGCAGCTTGAAAACTATCTCTTTAGCCGAATAGTCACTTAGAGAACTTCAATAATCAGCACACCATTTTTAATGTAATTCATGCATGTATCACTAGGTGCATTGAATCCAACATGCATGCATCTTGCACATCACATTCGGCCAACCTTTCCCATGCATCTTCCACATTCGGCTGAACCTAAATAAAACAAATGAACCTCATTAATTTAACTCAATTCAGCTGAACATAATATGAACATACTAATTAACATTAAGCCGAATTAAATATGTACTAAACAAGACACATTAATTCGGCTGAACATAGTTAATTCATGTAATATATTCAAACAAATTAAATGACATCTAGACACCTTTAATTCAACCAAATCAAAATATTAAACACTTGTAATAAATTAAGACATATTTAAAAGCTGTAATGAAACTTATTTAAATGCTTATTTAAATGGTCTAAAATTCCAGCAGCAAATTAATTAGCTAGAACGAAATTCAGCTTCAAAGAAGTTGAATATGTTCAGCTCGTTTTTAAACTCCTTGCTATCATTTTCCTCAACCCGTTCCACCATTGCTAAAATAGCATCTTTGAATCGCTTAGCTCTAGCTCGCGTTATTGGACCAATGGGCAGCTTAATGGCTTCTTGTTCATTCTCCATTTGGTTCGTAGGAAAGCTCACATCATTCCCCTCCTCTTCAGAACGATTTGCCCTCAAACCGGAATCTGCATCAAACGGAGACAAATCAGAAACGTTAAAAGTCGCGCTAACATTATATTCACCAGGCAAGTCCAATTTATAGGAGTTATCGTTAATTCGCTCAAGGACTTGAAACGGTCCATCCCCTCTCGGAAGAAGTTTGGATCGCCTTTGCATAGGAAATCTCTCCTTGCGCATATGCAACCAAACCCAATCTCCTGGTTCGAACACAACTCGCTTACGACCTTTGTTAGCATGTTGCTCATAGTTCTTGGTCTTGGCCTCAATATTGTCTCGAACTCGTTGGTGCAATTTCTTGACAAAATTAGCTTTGCGCTTCCCATCTACATGAACAAGTTGATTAGAAGGCAATGGCAATAAATCAAGTGGAGTTAATGGATTGAAACCATAGACAATTTGAAAAGGAGAAAATTTGGTAGCTGAATGAACAGCTCGATTATACGCAAACTCCACATGTGGTAAGCATTCTTCCTAAGCCTTCACATTCTTCCGAATAATAGCTCGAAGCAATGTAGACAGAATCCGGTTGACCACTTCAGTTTGACCGTCCGTTTGCGGATGGCAAGTGGTTGAAAACAGCAACTTCGTTCCAAGACGCCCCCATAGTGTCCTCCAAAAATGGCTAAGGAATTTTGCGTCTCGGTCGGACACGATCGTTCTAGGCATGCCATGCAACCTGACCACCTCTTTGAAAAATAAGTTAGCAATATTAACGGCATCATCAGTTTTATGACATGCTATAAAATGGGCCATTTTTGAGAACCTATCTACAACCACAAATATTGAATCTCGGCCATTCTTACTCCTAGGTAAACCTAGCACGAAATCCATGGAGATATCAGACCAAGGGGTTTCGAGAATAGGTAATGGTTTATACAAACCGTGGGGCTTAATTCGTGACTTAGCCTGTTTGCACGCAATGCATCTATTACAAAATCGTTTGACATCTCATCGCATCTTGGGCCAAAAGAAATGTTCGTGCAATGTAGCTAATGTCTTAGCAACACCAAAGTGCCCCATTAATCCTCCGCTATGGACTTCTTCGATCAACACTTCTCGTACGGAACCTTGGGGTATACAAAGCTTTCCTTCTCGGAATAAGTACCCATCATGTCGATAGTACTTCTCGTAGGCTCCCTTGGCACATAATCTAAAGAATTCACCAAAGTCAGCATCGTTGACATATAAATCTTTAAGAAATACAAACCCCATTAACTTAGCATCCAAAATATTTAGCAACGCATACCTTCGAGATAGTGCATCAGCCACTACATTTTCCTTACCTTTCTTATATTTAATAACGTAGGGAAAAGATTCGAGAAATTCTACCCACTTAGCGTGTCGCTTATTCAACTTGTGTTGCCCCTTTAAATACTTCAAGGACTCATGATCGGTGTGTATAACGAATTCCTTGGGCCAAAGATAGTGTTGCCATGTTTCTAAGGCTCGGATCAACGAATAGAGCTCCTTGTCATATGTTGGATAGTTTAAGACAGCACCATTCAGTTTCTCGCTAAAATAGGCAATAGGACGACCATCTTGCATCAACACAGCTCTAATGCCTGAACCTGATGCATCACATTCTAACTCGAAAGTTTTATCAAAGTTAGGCAAAGCTAATAACGGTGCATGAGTTAGACAATCTTTAATTTTCAAAAGGATTTTTCTTGTTCCTCTCCCCAAATGAAGTTGGAATTCTTACGAATAACCCCGGTTAAAGGTGCGGCTAAGGTGCTGAAATTTGGCACGAATCGACGGTAAAAACTTGCTAGTCCATGGAAACTTCGGACTTGGGAGACATTCGTCGGACGGGGCCATTCTTGAATCGCCTTGATCTTCTCTTGATCGACTTCAAGACCCTCTGAGCTAACAACAAAACCTAAAAACACAACCTTGTTAGTGCAGAAATCACATTTCTTCAAATTAGCATACGAGGTTTCTTTTCTCAATACTTCCAAAACAGATTTTAAATGTAAAATATGTTCATCCAAATTTTTACTATAGATCAATATATCGTCGAAGTATACTACGCAAAATCTACCAATAAAAGGTCTTAAAACGTGATTCATAAGCCTCATGAATGTGCTTGGGGCGTTCGTTAAGCCAAATGGCATAACGAGCCATTCGTAAAGCCCATGCTTCATTTTGAACGCAGTCTTCCACTCATCTCCCTCACGCATTCGTATTTGGTGATAACCGCTCTTAAGGTCGATTTTTGAAAATAAACTCGCGCCACTTAGCTCGTCAAGTATATCATCCAATCGTGGTATAGGATGACGATACTTGATAGTTATTTTGTTTATAGCACGGCAGTCCACGCACATCCTCCACGTTCCATCCTTCTTCGGAACTAGTAAAACAGGCACGGCGCATGGACTAAGGCTTTCACGCACATAGCCCTTTTCAAGGAGTTCATTTACTTGCTTTTGTAATTCTTTCGTCTCTTCAGGATTGCTCCGGTAAGCAGGTCGGTTTGGAATTGTGGCTCCCGGCACAAGATCGATTTGGTGTTCAATTCCACGAATAGGTGGTAACCCACTCGGGATTTCTTCCGGGAATACGTCTTGAAATTCCTGCAACACAGACAAAATAGAAGAAGGCAATTTGTCATCAAATTCGTTAGTGCCAAGCAAGCTCTCCTTGTACAAAAGAACCAACAATGGTTGTTTCAATAGCATCGATTTTCGAACTTCCCTCTCATTTACAAACAAATTCTTTTTTCAATCTCATCACTCATTTCTTTTTCTTTTGAAACACTCTCTCTTTTTTTATCACTCATCTTTTTGTTTTTCTTCTTTTCTTCACTCTTTTCGTTATTCTTTTCATTTTTTTGCTCTCTCTCGATTTCTTTTGATTTTTCAATCGAACTCCTCATTTTGAGTTGATCTTCATACACTTGTTTCGGTGATAACGGAGCTAGAGTCACCATTCGTCCCATATGTTTGAAAGAGAATCGATTTGTGTAACCATCATGAATTGCTCGCTTGTCGAATTGCCACGGACGTCCCAAAAGAAGATGCCCCGCATGCATCGGTACAACGTCGCGCATCACTTCATCTTGATATTTTCCTATTGTGAATGAAATGAGCACTTGTTTTGTTACCTTCAATTCTCCACCATCGTTAAGCCATTGGAGTTTATATGGATGGGGATGTTTGGTGGTGGTCAATTCGAGTTTCTCCACCATCAACGTACTAGCCACATTTGTACAACTTCCCCCATCGATTATCACGCAACAAATCTTACCTTGCACTTGACATCGCGTATGGAAGATGTTTTCGCGTTGTTGATCATTTTCGGCACCTTGCAAAGTGAGACTTCTTTTCACAACCAAGATTTCTCCATTCTCGGCTTGTTCGATGTCTTCCTCTTCTTCGAGTTGTTCAACAGCCTCGTTCTCTTGTTCACTTTCGGATTCAATTTCTCCATCATCTCGAACAAACATCGCATTTCAGTTCGGGCATTGGCTTGCGATGTGGCCCCTTCCAAGACATTTGAAGCATTTGATGTCTCGGGATCTATTTGGTTGGGCATCCATCTTTCCTTTACTCGATTCGGCAATCGGTTTGTTGAATTTGGTAGCTCCACTTACTTCTTTATTTCGACTCGGCAAGTCTCGTTTGTTGGACCCTTGCCCCCACTTAGTCGTAGAAGAAGTATTAGGGAAAGAACGGAACGTACCTTTTCTCTTTAATTGTTTTTCAACCTTTATGGCCATATGGACCATATCAATGACCTCGACATAATGGTGTAGCTCCACAATATTTGCAATATCTCGGTTAAGGCCGGCGAGAAATCGAGCCATGGTGGCTTCTCGATCTTCCTCCACATTGGCGCGGATCATGGCCACTTCCATTTCCTTGTAGTAATCCTCCACGCTTCGTTGGCCTTGAGTTAAGCTTTGGAGCTTTTGATACAACTCCCGGTGATACTAAGCAGGAATGAATCGCTTTCTCATTATGGCTTTCATTTCCGCCCATGTAGACACGGGACGTTCGCCATTGCGTCTTCGGCTCATCGTGAGTTGATCCCACCATATTATGGCGTATTCGGAGAATTCTATAGCAGCTAATTTTACCTTCTTGCTTTCCGAGTAATTGTGGCACTCAAAAAATAACTCCACCTTCTTCTCCCATTCAAGATAGGCCTCGGGATCCGACCTTCCTTGAAAAGCAGGAATCGCCATTTTAATGTTTTTTAAATCATCATCGGTCCTCTCTCGATCTCTTGGTCCCCGTGCTCGTTGGCCTTGTCGCCTTGCACTTTGTCGCGAAGCTCGATCACTTTCAACGTCACTTGCTTCATATAGATTATTTGCATGTTGCCATGGACGTTCTCGCTCTCTTCTCGGAATAGGAGGGGTGTTCGTACGTTGGCTTCGTTCCTCCATTTGTTCCATTCGTTCATAAAGGGAATCAAATTGAGGTTGGAACAAACGAGAAATTTCTCGCACGATTGCTTGAACTTGTAGATCGGGGACTCCGCCTCCGGGAACGTTTCTCCTTGGTTGAAGATTAACTCCTCCACCAGCGGCATTCGAGGCTCCTCCACTTGTTGCTCGTCGTTCCGGGCTCCTTGGCATGATGATTAAAATTAAGAAAATATCCTCACCATAAAAAAAAACCTCACAATTCACTCACAAGAAAAGAATTCACTCCTCTCGTGTTTCACTCTATTTTCGGCTTTTATCTTGATGTACTCTCTTGCCTTTTACCTCTCCAATCCAACTCTCGATATTCCGAAAAGCTACTTAGATTTATCCACACTTGTGGGTCGGCTTCAAGGGGTTTGCAAGGAAAAGTCGTATGGTTTAGGGTAGGCTCGAAAGAAAGAAAGGCTTAAGATGTGGCGTATAAAATGGATTCACTAATTGGGAATTTTTTTAATAGCGTGAAAATTCACTAAAATGGGTATAAAGGAGTGTAGAATGTGATTTTAGAAAAATTTTTGTTGAAGTGTCTCCAGACTCTTTTTTTTTACATATCTTTCACGTTCTTTTCGTCCGCACCTAGACCGTATGCAATTTTTTTTTCAAAATTTTTTTTTCAATTTTTTTTTTCAATTTTTTTTTGATTTCTTTTTTTTTTGAATCTACAATTTACGTACCTAAATTAACTAGCTCTGATACCAACTGATACGAGCTCGTTTCGTATGAAATAACGAGTCGTAATTTTTCCCGATCGAAATTAGGTAGTGTCAGCCTTGAAATAAATTGAAGTCTTGGTGTTTAAAATTAAATGGCTTTGGGAAACAAGGGAGTTTGATGGAGTGTTGTTTGCTGGATATTTCAATGAAAACAAGTCGAACCCTTATTAGCAAATAAGGACTCGGGGCTTAAGGTTTCAAAGAAAGAAAGGATTTGGGATAAAATCGAGACCCTCTATTTAGCAAAATAGGAACCTACGGTATGAAGAACGCCACACCAATGGTGATAAGTTCGAAACAAAGTCAGATTGACGCCACTTGTTGAAGATAAGTCAATTTGAGCTTTGGAGAATAAAGAGAGTGAATTGCCTCACTAAAATGATATTTCATTCAGAAATTTGTCAAAAGTCCTTTTACAAGAAAATGAGTAACTATTTATAGCCTAATGCCTAGTAGCCGAATGGAAATATTCTAGACTTAGTTTCTAAGCAAACAATGAACAAAAATGGCCAATGTAGGTTCAGCTGAATGGTGACCATACATGAAGCTTCCATATTAAGCAAATGAATCTTGGAAATGCATGTAGCAGCTACATTCAGCTGATGAGCTTAATTGATCATTCAATAGGGAACTCTTGCTGAAAAATTATCAATAATAAAGAGGGCACTTAAACAGCCACATTAGGTGTGAATGGACGGTTTTGAAGAGCCTTAAAATGTGAACACCAAGAACCGAATGGCCAAAATGTATCCAGCAATGTGAAGGAAATAATGGCAGCTTGAAAAACTATCTCTTTAGCCGAATGGTCACTTAGAGAACTTCAATAATCAGCACACCATTTTTAATGTAATTCATGCATGTATCATTAGGTGCATTGAATCCAACATGCATGCATCTTGCACACCACATTCGGCCAACCTTTCCCATGCATCTTCCACATTTGGCTGAACCTAAATAAAACAAATGAACCTCATTAATTTAACTCAATTCAGCTGAACATAATATGAACATACTAATTAACATTAAGCCGAATTAAATATGTACTAAACAAGACACATTAATTCGGCTGAACATAGTTAATTCATGTAATATATTCAAACAAATTAAATGACATCTAGACACCTTTAATTCAACCAAATCAACATATTAAACACTTGTAATAAATTAAGACATATTTAAAAGCTGTAATGAAACTTATTTAAATGCTTATTTAAATGGTCTAAAATTCCAGCAGCAAATTAATTAGCTAGAACGAAATTCAGCTTCAAAGAAGTTGAATATGTTCAGCTCGTTTTTAAACTCCTTGCTATCATTTTCCTCAACCCGTTCCACCATTGCTAAAATAGCATCTTTGAATCGTTTAGCTCTAGCTCGCGTTATTGGACCAATGGGCAGCTTAATGGCTTCTTGTTCGTTCTCCATTTGGTTCGTAGACAAGCTCACATCAGAATGATTCAACGCTAAGAAGTGTCACCCCGGTTCCTATATTGTTAAGGTGAAAAGATGGATAGATGGATAGGTGAACGCCACACCAAGATTGGTGATAAGTTCAAACAAGACGATTGACGCCACTAGCACAAGCCAGATAAGTCTTTCGAAACTTGTACGAGATATGAGAGGAAGCAACCTCACAAGAACAAATGTTCATTAACAAATTTGGCAAAAGTCCTTTACAAATGAAAGAAAACAAATATTTATAGGCACATAGATGACCATTCAAATTCGGCATCTAGGTGTTCACACAATAATAAAAACGTTCACACTAATGTATTAAAATAGTTCATAAATTCGGCAGATTCATGCACTAGCTGAATGGACACTTTCGTCCCCCTTGGTTTGTGCATGAATGCTTAGTCATAAAGAAAGGCTTCAAGTGACTTGTATGTGCACCAAAAGGTTGCATTCATCTCCTTGGGACGTTCATGCACTTGTATGGAACATGTATCTTCATAATTAAACACTTTAATGGCATGTAAGTTCATAAATGGCAACATGAACCTAGTAAATTCGTTCTCCCCTTTGTGCATGCACTTAATTCAATCAATGTGTTGAATTATTGAGTTAATTCCTTCCCTTGGACGTTCTTGAAGCCATCCATGCATGTGTAGTAGCCTATAGTTCAATTCAAAGTGTGAATATGTTCAAGGAGCTCTATGGTCAACATAGAATTAGTTAGCAGCTACTTCTTGGCCGAATAAGTGCCTTGGAAAGTTAGGAGACAGCCACCATACATGCACTTAAGCCATTCATGCATTCTATCATCCCATGCATTTGATCCATTCATGGACTAGCCTTTAATGTCCATACATGCATTCGACACATGCATGAATTTGTAGAAACATTGCATCTAGCCGTACATGCACCAGCATTTAATACTTCTTCATTCATGAGTGTGGAATGCCCAAAAGAGATGTTTCTTCATACATACATTGTACCGTCCAAAGGAATGTACCTACATGAAATAAACAAGTCATTAAGATATCTCATGGACACTCATAAATTCGGCATGATGTGAACACATTAATGTTATGCATTAATTCAACTATGTGAACATAATCAATTTATGTAATGACTATGGCATATTAATAACAAATATTAATATAAGACAAGTTTAATGCTTAAATAAATATGTGCAAATTTTTATTTAATGCATTAAAGACAAAACCGAGTTTAAACTAAAATGAGCTAAGCTTTAGCTCGTAAGCTAAAGTTGAGCTGAGGCTAAACTCCTAAGCTGAAGTTGAGCTAAGGTTTAGCTCGTAAGTTGAAAGTGAGCTAGGAGTGAGCTCAGTTTAGCTCAGGCAAGATGGATTGAGCTCGAATAAGCTGGATTTGAGCTAGACGGAGCTCGTGGAGCTGGAAACAAGCTTGGATCAGCTTGCCAACATGTCATTGCTCGGCTTGACAGACTTGCTCGATAAAGTTCGTGGGGCGTGCTCGTATCATGTGGTACAATGCAGGCTTCATTTAAGCCAAATTGCCACCCCTTTTTGGGTCAACCTACAAGCGTGGAAACAAGCATATATGTACAATCCAGTCAACCAATTTTTCATGCTAAAACACATATCATTCATACCATAATATTATCAACCATTTACATACTTATAAACCTTACCTATTTATAATGAGCATAATGTAAGATTATATCAAATCATCATATAATATCATTCCATGTTTTCACCACACTTACCGTTTTCTTTATCTAACTAAGCATACTACAATTTCAAATTAACATCACATATCATAAACCATTATCAACTAAGAGTTTAAACACAAATTAGCCAATTCACATAGCTAAATATATATACATCACAAAACATACTTCCACAACTACTAGCCTATACATGCCATACTTCAAATATATATACATTTTTAAAAGTACCAAAATGAAGTTCGATAGTGTGCTGATGATCCTAGATGATCCCCAAGCTTGGAGTAGCTTAGATATCTACAAAACAATTCAAACGCACATACACAGTAAGCTTTCAAAAGCTTAGTAAGCTCGTACTCAAATCATCAATATTATATGAAACATATGAGTATTTGCACAATGTCAATCCATAAGATCATATCAACTCAATGAAATTCACATACATAATATCATCTACCACTTAAGTATCAACATACCTGGATCTTCCCGTACTTATTCACTTTCCTACTACCTCTTGTTGAAGGTTATAAGACTTTCCATAGCTTAATTGTATTTTAAACATCCGCACACATAGTGCTATAAGGTTAGCCGAAGCTAGAATATTTTCGCACACTTAGTGCCATCTCAAATAATCGAGAATAAGTCAGTATCGCACACTTAGTGCCTCAAGTAGCTGAAGCTAGTTTAAATCGCACACCTAAGTGCCGAAATTAATTTAAATCGCACACTTAGTGCCAAAGCTTCCGATTCATCATCATATACATTCAGCTCAATTATTTAAACATCTATGTATAATCAAAACAGAAATATGTACTTGAACGTTTATTCTACAATCTTCGATTTCCTTCGTTCTAAATTTGAATTCCTCTTTTCTTGATCTAAATGTATTCAAAATTAACCCTTTTATTCACCAAATCATTCAAAACAATCCACATATACACAATTAGAGCATTTTGCAAACTAGCCCTCACATTTTCACATTTTGACACTTTAGTCCTTATTTCACAAAATCACAAAATACACAAAATTTCTTTGCACACATGCCTAGCCGAATATTCATAGTGTTCATATAAGCCCTCACATTTCATTTATTTCACATTTTAGTCCCTCAAAAAACATTTTTACAAATTAGCCCAATTTACTAAATTTCATCAAAAATTCAAAGACAACATTTGTTAACCCAACACATACCTTTCATAATTCATAAACTAACATCACAAAGCTCATAGTTGATTTGATTCAGCTCGGGGGATTGAGTTGAATTCATGTAGTTACACGATCGTAGACAAGGAGGGTCGTTCGTGCCTCGGTCTTGGAAATAGAATTGAAAGAATAGGTTTGAATTAGCAGAAGGTTTTCAAAAGTTATGCAAAAGGGTAATGATAGGTTCGGCTAAGGAAACAAGAAAGGATGTTAAAGAGATGGTTTGTGATACGAGTCATAAAGGCCCAATCCAAGTTCAAGAACGTGCTGGGCTCAAATTGCCACAAGGCCCAATAACAAGATCAAAGGCCCGACAAATACGGTCCAAAATAAATGGGACCATTCAAGAGCTTGTTAGCAAGGCCTTAGATGCATACACGAGAGAACAAGAAAATCAAGATTCACTTTCTTATTTTCAAGAAAATCAAGAAACCGAATCTTGGCCCAATTTTGCTGTTCGAAGAGATTTCAAGAATCAAGAAAATCAAGATTTCAAATCTTGGAAATCTTGGTCCAAGAAACCAAATCTTGCAGCCAAAACGCATTGGATCTCCATTACGAGCGTCAACAACCCAATTTTGGGCGGAGATGGATCACGAGCCCAAATTCTTGAAGGCGAGGCCCAATAACCAAAATCCAGCCCAATCAAGAAATTTCTTCATACTTAGTTGAAAATCAGGCCAAAATGTCAAACGGTCCAATTCGTAAACATCCTACTTGTTTAATTTAATTTTTTAATCTTTAGGAGCATTACATGTAAAATTCGGCCCAAAACAGCCCATATAAGTGCATGGCCGAATTTACCTTGTTATTTTATTAATTAGGTTTAATTTTTATTAGTTACTTGTGAGATTAGGATTTGTTGGAGGCCTATATAAGCATTGGCCAGCCACCCTTTGTAAACACATCTCATTATTATTTTTTTCTATCAAATTTCAGATTTGTTGAGTGCAGAATTTTCTTGGGGTTTTCTCCAAGAATTCTCTCTTGAGTTTTCTTTAGAAGTTGTTTTAACAATCTTTTGATTGTGGGAGCCATCTTCAACCTTCTTCTTGCCATCGATATTCTTTGGAGGGGAGATTAGAGCCGTTTGAAGAGATTTGTGAAATCTTTTGGGATTTCAAGGATCTTTAGGACTTATCCTTTAATTTTTGCTGTTCAATTTCTTTTATTTAATTCTACTTGTGCCGAATCTCAATTCTAATCTATTTGCTATTTTATTTGTGTTTCCAGCCCTCGTTTATCTTAAAGAATTGATCAATTTCACTTTTTGCTGGAGTTCGACAATCAGCCCTAAATTCCCAAATTCTAGGGTTCTTGCCGAATGCACACTTATTCTTCTTGGGTGGATTTGGTTGTGGAAACTTAGGGGAAACTTTCGTGGTGGTCAATTGAGCAGATCGCCCTCGCTTTCTCAGCCTCAATAGCCGTTTTATGCCTTCAATTTCTTTCTTTCTCATTGACGCATAAACCCTAATTTGTTTCAAGAAATTTTGGTCGATCTAATTTGCTTGCTGATTTGGTGTTCTTTGACAGATTCGGCTTGTGGGAGTTCATTCTTGGGAATCAATTTAGTGTTCTTGGTTTCAAGAAACCTCTTTCATAAGTGTTTCGTTCCTTGATTAGATCTTGCTGATTTTTAGGGTTCTTATTCCAGATTTTAATTTTCCAGATTTAATCTTGTTCTTTGTTGATTTCAGATCTGTTCGTTTAGAGCTTTCGTAGGAGTTTCTCGTGACTTGGCAACTCGATCTTGGTCCGCACGCATTCTTTATCATTTGGTATCAGATTTTGGGCGTTTTGGGTGTTCTTGGTTGATTTCTAAACTGATCTCTATTTTTTAAAGCATAAACAGCAGTTTTACCCAGAAAAATTGTTCAAAAAAAATTCATTTGAGTGGGTAAACGTTGTCCGATTGATCTGAAATTTTACATACATGTTTTTGGCACTATTATTGAATATAAAAAAATTATTCCCCCAAAAAAATCAGCCAAAAAAGTCAAAAAAATCAAAAAAATACGAAATTCAATAAAAATTTAAAAAAAGATTCAGCGGGTTGAATTTGGTGCCCAAAATTTTCAGATCAAAAATTCAATATATAAGGACACTCCAGATTTAATTTCGTGATTTTTGGAGATCAGGAACACCTCGAACGAAGTTGTCAAGTTACTCCGCAGTTTTTCGGGTTTTCTGTTTTCAGCAATTTTTATTGATTCTTAGCTGTAGGTTTTCATTTGTTTACCTTTGTTCTTCCTTTACGTTATCTAACACCTTCTTGTTTCTTGTGTTAGTAGGATTTAAACGTGTGCACAACTTCTTCCTCGGTGCAACACGAATCAATTGGTGTCTCGTCAGTTTTTGGCATCCTAGTGCAAATTAGGATTCTTTGGTAGTTTGGTTCACACTCTCTAATTGGTTGATATAAACTCTAATAAAGAACTCACAAGATTGAATTCGACCTCATTGAGAATTTGATTTTTTTCTTTTTGAGTGATTAACGGTGAGGTTTGATAACTTTTATTTTTGAGTGTTGAGTGTTTATTTTTGCAGCTTTTTTTGAAGATGTCTGAAGATGACCATAATGATACACTTATGGAAGTCCAACAACAGTTAGAAGGACACGCTGCTGCAATCACACAAATAAATGCTACCCTTCAAGCATTGAATACTACTTTGAATGAGGTACGAATGAATCAAGAACTTCAATATCGAGATCCAATCAGGGAAGATAGGAATAACCAGCCCCATAGGTGTGGCCCTCGACGTGTCCCTAGAATGGATGATGATTTTCATGATCGTGGACAACCTTCTTTGGCAAAACCGAAATTCACAATTCCCCAATTTCGTGGTAAGAATGATCCTGACGCTTATTGTGAATGGGAATCTAAGATTGAACTCATGTTTCGGTATTATAAATGTCCGGATGATGAAAAGGTAGTGTTAGCAACACTAGAATTTTCTGATTATGCATTAAGTTGGTGGACTCAACTTGGGGTAAATCGCCATCGGAATTATGAAGGTGAGATTTCGACATGGGATGAGTTGAAACAGATTATGCGTAAAAGGTTTATTCCACCTCACTACTATAGAGAAATTAAAACAAAGTTGAGAAGACTTATCCAAGGTAGTAGGACGGTGGATGAATATTTTAAAGAGATGGAGATGCTCATTCAGAGAGCTAATGTGGAGGAAGATGAAGAAACAACTATGGTTCGATTCATTGATGGTTTGAGCAAGCCGATAGCTAATACATTGAGGCTACAAACTTACATTGATTTGGAAGAAGCAGTTCACAAAGCCATTGAGATCGAGCAACAATTAAAGGAACAAAGGTTTGGGTCCTTCTCTACTTCACAATATTATCGAGGTAACAATTCCAATTCTGATTTTAAGAGTTCAAAACCACCTTTTGTTACTAACAAGTCTTCTTTGAGTAATGGAAGTAAACAATCAGATTGGAAAAAAGGGGCTCCTGCAAAAACGCAAACACCGTCTAAGCAGCCCAATTTAGGTGATTCGAGTGCGAAGAGGACTCGTGAGATTGAATGCTTTAAGTGCAAAGGGCGTGGTCATTATAGTAGAGAATGCCCTAACATGAGATTACTTCTTCTAAAAGATAACGGTGAGTACACTTTCGACTCTGATAATACAGATCCAGATATGCCAGAACTTGTGGATGACAGTGATAATGGCGACGAGTTGGTCGAACCACCAAAGGAAGGGGACTTTGCTAATTTTCAATGCCTTGTAGTTCGTCGAACCCTTAACATTCAGATGAAAGATGATGAGAGCCAAAGGACCAATATTTTCCATTCTCGGTGTTTTATTAAAGGTAACTTATGTTCACTCATTATTGATAGTGGGAGTTGCTCGAATGTAGTGAGTAGTTATTTGGTGGATTCTTTAAAGTTGCCTTGTACCAAACACCCTAAGCCATATCACCTTCAGTGGCTTAATGAATGTTCCGAAGTTAAAGTTACGAAACAGTCCTTGGTCACTTTTAAACTCGGCAATTATGAGGATGACGTATGGTGTGATGTAGTCCCCATGCATGCGGCACACTTGCTCCTTGGATGACCTTGGCAATTTGATCGTGATGTTACACACCAAGGTAAACTTAATCGATACTCCCTTGTATTTAAAGGCAAGAAATTCACTTTTGCTCCTTTAAATCCTACTGATGTATATAAAGATCAATTGAGGATGATAAAATTTTGTGAGGGGGTAAGGGAGAAAGAGCAAGTACAAAAGACAGAGAGAAAAGAGGCTAATAGTAGTGGAAAAAGTCAAAATTTAAAAAGCCCAAAGGTGAGTGAATCCTCTAGTGGTAAAATGAGCGGAAAAAATCTTTTGGCAACAAAAAAAGATGTGAAGAGAGCCCTACTTAATAAACAGCCTTGTATCCTTGTGAGGTTTAGGCAAAATTATTTATCTTTATCTAACATTAACGAAAATTTGCCTAGTGTGTTTCAATCTCTTTTGCAGGATTATGAGGATGTTTTTAGTGAGTCCCCTAAAGGTTTACCACCTTTACGAGGGATAGAACATCAAATTGACTTAGTACCCGGAGCTTCAATCCCAAATCGACCAGCCTATAGATGCAATCCCGAAGAGACAAAGGAATTGCAAAGGCAAGTGGAGGAATTACTAGACAAAGGGTACATTCGTGAGAGCCTAAGTCCTTGTGCTGTTCCTGTCTTATTGGTGCCAAAGAAAGATGGTACGTTTCGTATGTGTGTTGATTGTCGCCCAATCAACAAGATAACGGTAAAGTATCGACATCCAATCCCTAGACTTGATGATATGCTTGATGAATTACATGGTTCAATAATATTTACAAAAATTGATTTAAAAAGCGGTTATCATCAAATTCGAATGAGGGAAGGGGATGAATGGAAAACAGCTTTTAAAACAAAATTTGGATTGTATGAATGGTTAGTTATGCCTTTCGGCCTTACTAATGCACCTAGTACATTTATGAGATTAATGAATCATGTTTTGAGGCTACATTTGGGTAAATTTGTAGTAGTTTACTTTGATGATATTTTAATTTACTCAAAGTCATTGGATGATCATGTTTTCCATGTTCGAGCCGTTTTGGATATTCTATGAACTGAAAGATTATTTGCCAACCTTGATAAATGCACATTCTGTTGTGATAAACTAATATTCTTAGGTTTCATAGTTAGTGCTCAAGGTATTCATGTCGACGAGGACAAAGTTAAGGCAATTAAGGAGTGGCCGACTCCTAAATCGGTAACTGAGGTGAGATCTTTCCATGGTTTAGCCAGTTTTTATAGACGATTTGTGAAAGATTTCTCTACTATTGCTGCTCCATTGACTGAAGTTATAAAGAAATCAGTGGGTTTCAAATGGGGTGAAACCCAAGAAAAAGCTTTTCAAACTCTAAAAGCTAAGTTATGTTCTGCTCCTTTGCTTAAATTACCTGATTTTGCTAACACTTTTGAACTTGAGTGTGATGCTTCAGGAATTGGAATCGGCGCCGTTTTAATGCAAGATAAGCAACCTATTGCTTATTTTAGCGAGAAATTGAATGGTGCACAGTTAAATTACTCGACTTATGACAAAGAACTATTGGCATTAGTTCGTGCACTTCAAGTATGGCAACATTATTTGCTGCCTAATGAGTTTGTCATACATACAGATCATGAGTCTCTTAAATGGTTAAAGGGACAAGGTAAGTTGAGTAAAAGACATGCCTGATGGGTAGAATTCATTGAAACATTCCCTTATGTGATTCAATATAAAACAGGTAAAGATAATGTAGTCGCAGATGCTTTGTCTAGACGATATACTTTAATAACTACATTGAATGCTAAAGTCTTAGGGTTTGAACATATTAAAGAGTTATATGATGATGATACTGATTTCAGCCATATCTATAAGAATTGTGGACATACTGCTTTTGAAAAATTTTATCTTGTAGATGGCTTTCTTTTTCGTTTAAACAGGTTATGCATACCAAAGTGTTCCATGAGAGAATTGTTGATTCATGAAGCCCATAGTGGAGGACTAATGGGACATTTTGGAGTGGCCAAAACACTAGACATATTGCAAGAACACTTCCATTGGCCACATATGAAGAAGGATGTGGAAAAGGTATGCTCCAAGTGCATTACATGCAAACAAGCAAAATCTAAGGTAATGCCTCATGGCCTTTACACTCCTCTACCGATTCCTACTTCACCTTGGGTAGATTTATCCATGGATTTTATTTTAGGTTTGCCTCGAACAAAAAAAAGGAAGAGATAGTATATTTGTTGTTGTTGACAGGTTTTCAAAGATGTCACATTTTATTCCTTGTCACAAAACAGATGATGCTACACATGTGACAGACTTATTCTTTAAAGAAGTGGTAAGACTTCATGGCATCCCTAAAACAATTGTTTCTGATAGAGATGTCAAATTCCTTAGCCACTTTTGGAAGGTATTGTGGGGTAAGCTTGGTACTAAATTGCTTTATTCTACTACATGTCACCCCCAAACTGATGGTCAAACTGAAGTAGTTAATCGAATCTTAGGGACTCTATTACGAGCTGTTGTGGGAAAGAACATTAGAAATTGGGAAGAATGCCTACCATTAGTTGAATTTGCATATAATAGATCTATTCATTCTACAACTGGTTATTCCCCATTTGAACTTGTTTATGGTTTTAACCCACTAACAGTACTTGATCTTGCGCCATTACCTCTTGAACACGTTATGAATTTAGATGGCGAACAGAAAGCTGAGTTGGTGAAATCCTTACATGAGAAGGCTAGACAGCGAATAGCCAAAACAAATGATGCCAACACCAACAAAGCAAACAAGGGGCGCAAACGGGTTGTACTAGAACCCGGAGATTGGGTTTGGGTCCATTTGAGGAAAGAACGATTTCCTACAAAAAGGAAGACTAAGTTGGACCCAAGGGGCGATGGGCCTTTCCAAGTACTCGAGCGGATCAACGATAATGCCTATAAAATTAATCTACCTGGTGAGTACAATGTAAGTTCTACTTTTAATGTGGCTGACTTGTCCCCATTTGATTTTTCAGATTCGAGGACGAATCTTTTTGAGGAAGGGGGGAATGATACGAGTCATAAAGGCCCAATCCAAGTTCAAGAACGTGCTGGGCTCAAATTGCCACAAGGCCCAATAACAAGATCAAAGGCCCGACAAATGCGGTCCAAACTAAATGGGACCATTCAAGAGCTTGTTAGGAAGGCCTTAGATGCATACACGAGAGAACAAGAAAATCAAGATTCACTTTCTTGTTTTCAAGAAAATCAAGAAACCGAATCTTGGCCCAATTTTGCTGTTCGAAGAGATTTCAAGAATCAAGAAAATCAAGATTTCAAATCTTGGAAATCTTGGTCCAAGAAACCAAATCTTGCAGCCAAAACGCATTGGATCTCCATTATGAGCGTCAACGACCCAATTTTGGGCGGAGATGGATCACGAGCCCAAATTCTTGAAGGCGATAACCAAAATCCAGCCCAATCAAGAAATTTCTTCATACTTAGTTGAAAATCAGGCCAAAATGTCAAAGGGCCCAATTCGTAAACATCCTACTTGTTTAATTTAATATTTTAATCTTTAGGAGCATTACATGTAAAATTCGGCCCAAAATAGCCCATATAAGTGCATGGCCGAATTTACCTTGTTATTTTATTAATTAGGTTTAATTTTTATTAGTTACTTGTGAGATTAGGATTTGTTGGAGGCCTATATAAGCATTGGCCAGCCACCCTTTGTAAACACATCTCATTATTATTTTTTTCTATCAAATTTCAAATTTGTTGAGTGCAGAATTTTCTTGGGGTTTTCTCCAAGAATTCTCTCTTGAGTTTTCTTTAGAAGTTGTTTTAACAATCTTTTGATTGTGGGAGCCATCTTCAACCTTCTTCTTGCCATCGATATTCTTTGGAGGGGAGATTAGAGCCGTTTGAAGAGATTTGTGAAATCTTTTGGGATTTCAAGGATCTTTAGGACTTATCCTTTAATTTTTGCTATTCAATTTCTTTTATTTAATTCTACTTGTGCCGAATCTCAATTCTAATCTATTTGCTATTTTATTTGTGTTTCCAGCCCTCGTTTATCTTAAAGAATTGATCAATTTCACTTTTTGCTGGAGTTCGACAATCAGCCCTAAATTCCCAAATTCTAGGGTTCTTGCCGAATGCACACTTATTCTTCTTGGGTGGATTTGGTTATGGAAACTTAGGGGAAACTTTCGTGGTGGTCAATTGAGCAGATCGCCCTCGCTTTCTCAGCCTCAATACCCGTTTTATGCCTTCAATTTCTTTCTTTCTCATTGACGCATAAACCCTAATTTGTTTCAAGAAATTCTGGTCGATCTAATTTGCTTGCTGATTTGGTGTTCTTTGACAGATTCGGCTTGTGGGAGTTCATTCTTGGGAATCAATTTTGTGTTCTTGGTTTCAAGAAACCTCTTTCATAAGTGTCTCGTTCCTTGATTAGATCTTGCTGATTTTTAGGGTTCTTATTCCAGATTTTAATTTTCTAGATTTAATCTTGTTCTTTGTTGATTTCAGATCTGTTCGTTTAGAGCTTTCGTAGGAGTTTCTCGTGACTTGGCAACTCGATCTTGGTCCGCGCGCATTCTTCTATCAGTTTGGTTTTGAAACAAAAAGAAAGAGATAATGTAAGGTGGGGATGGAATAGTGAACTTAACATCAAGAATGATTCAACACTAAAAAGTGTCACCCCGGTTCCTATATTGTTAAGGTGGAAAGATGGAATAGAAGATAGGTGAATGCCACACCAAGAATGGTGATAAGTTCAAACATGGTCGATTGACGCCACTAGCACAAACTAAATAAGTCTTTCGAAACTTGTACGAGATATGAGAGGAAGCAACCTCACAAGAACAATGTTCATTAAACAAATTGGCAAAAGTCCCTTTTACAATGAAATGAACAAACTATTTATAGACCATTATGTAATAGCCGAATGGACAAATTAGCTAGCTTAAAGACTAAGCAAATTCGGCCATGAACTAAGTAGAATGTTCTAGAATGAAAACATTAATTAGCTAGGTCTTGATTCGGCTGATGGGAGTGTATGGGACAGCTTCATGTATAAGCAAAAGTACTTGAATGTATGTGAAGCTTTGGAAGCTAAATGGATTGTCTAGGTTCGGCCATGGGATGCATGTAGCTTCCAAGAGGTGTCTCTTGGCCGAATAGGTGCATAGAAACTCCAAAGGTCCTCTCACATTCATTTAGCTATTCATGGAACTTGGAAGGGAGCTTGAATCTGGCCATACATGAACTTGCATTAGATGCCATGCATACATGCATATGTGCCATCCAAAAGAGATGTATTCTTCATATCCATTGCATGCAATTAATCCTCCATGTACATGAACATTATTCCTCCAAGCATTGAATCGAATCATGCATAAACCTTCTTATTCAATGAACAAACCCGTACATGCACCTAGCCATCGGCTGAACCTACAAAGAAATAAAAATATAATTATTCATATAATCATAATTTAAACAGCAACTAGACAACTTAAATGATACTAACTAAATTCGGACATATTAATTAAAATCCAACTAGCATATTAAATTTGGCTAGCTCAAATAATCAAAAAAAATACTTAATGAACTAATTTGAGCTAGGGAAATCAACATGAGCTGTAGAAAATTAAATTAAAAATAGAGTTAAAACTTAGTTTATTGAAATGAAAAAGAAATGAGCTGAAACGAGCTAAAATCAAGCTCAACGAGCTGAAACAAGCTCAAGTGAGCTAAATGGAGCTTGGGAAGCTAGAGAGGAGCTGAAATCAGATTGCAAAAGAGTGCAATGAGTCTTCAAGGAGTTGTCCTTAGCTCCTCCAACATCATGGACCTTGATATCATCCCAAATGCGCATCACCAAGGCTGATAAAGCGTCTTGAAATTGCTTGGTTTGAGCTCGAGTCATGGGGCCTTTTGGAAGCTCGATTAGTTCTTGATTTGCATTCAAGGATGCCCCGGGCGTGCTTACTTCAATAGTTTCATCAATGGCATTGTAATACCCTGAATTTGGGCCTAGAAGTTTTGGGCCTTGGGCATGGGAGCGGTTGAAGGCAGCTTATAATATTTTGTTGTGCATGTAAATTTCGTTAATGAAGGCTTGTTTTAGTGGTTAAGTATGCTGAGAAGGGTTGGAGAAGTCTTAGGTTCAAACTTGGACTCTAGCAAAAATTTTGGTTTAAGGTGAATCAAACCCTAGGTGTAGTAGGTAGGCCTTAAGAATATTGTTGGAGAAATTGTGCCACAAAAAGCCTTATGGTCTAGTGGCAAAGTAGCGCCACATAAGAGGCAGGAAGGTGGCATCATAAAGTTGGCAAGGTGGTCTAGGGTTCGAAACTCATGGCAATCAAAGAGCATTTATTTTGCTAATAGGGGGCGGCAAGAGTTGGTGTTGAATTTAAACTTTGATGATGGAGGGATCCTACATCGGGAAGCTAACATAAGAGTGGATGCGAAGCTGGCTTTAAATAGAGAGAACCATGAGGAGAGTAAAGGTACCTTTCTTGGCTGATCCCTTTTGCTTTATGGCGTGCTCGTTTGGGTTGGGCGTCGGCTAAGAGTGCTTAGAGCGTGGATTAACTCCAGTCTCCTATTAGGTGTGTATTTCTCATTACTCTAGTATAGGATCGCTACTTCGGGCCGCGATGGGCCGAAAGGGGCCATGTGGACCCAATGGGCCTACGGGCCCAATTGGATAAGTTCTTTGATTGTGTGGTAAATATTGGACTAGGCTAGGTGAATCTTATATCTGTGGCTAGATTTGGGCTAAAAGGGCCACATGAGCGTATGGGCCCATTTGGGTCGAGAATGGGTTTTAGGCCCATTCGTATTATTATCCCTGTTTAGAATACTTTAGTTCACCAAATTATTGAAATACCCTCGACTTGTAAAATTAACAAAGTACCCCTAATTTATAAAATTACTGTTTTACACTCGATTTACAAAATTATTGAAATACCCCTATAGGGTAGAATTACTGAAATACCTGATACGATCACGGCTTCCCATAAGTCAAGTCCAAGCCGAGATCTGATGGTGCTACCTAAAGTGCCGATCACAAGGGCTCGTGCAAAACAATTTAAAGAAGCTGTTATAGCTTTAGTTCAGCATGTGTGGGATGATGTCAATGCTAGACCTATCGAACCAGTTAGTGGCCATTTTGGAAATCCATGCCGAACTTTTCTACAAGTTCAGTTCAGCTCACCGAGCTCACCTTCAGCACAAGTTAGCTTCCATGTAGCTCCACACCAGCTCATTAGCTCGAGACCAGCTCATTATCAGCTCACGAGTTTAAGCCCAGCTCGGGTTTAGCTCATGAATTAAACATCAGCTCGTGGAGTTCACTTTGAATTCATTTGACTACTATTGACTTTTTAATTAATAAGTTCAATAATTAGTTAATTAATATTATACATATTAAATTTAGTTCACATTAGTTATATTAAGTATGTCTTAAAAGTGTTTATTGATGATAATTAAATTTGTCATAACCGAATTTAATGTTGATATTTGTGTTCACATTAGTTTGAATTAATTCTGTTCACATTTCTTGTAGGAACGCAATGGACATATGGAGATTAAAAGAAAGCATGAATTTTGAAGGTGCATGGACGGTTGGGGGACTTGAATCTTTTAGGTGCATGTTCAGCCAAGTGCATGTATGACCATATTCAATGTCTTTAAGGTTCATGAATGTTTCCATTCATGTATGGTGTGCTATCTCTTCATTCTCCAAGGTGACCATTCGGCCAAAGGACACTCACACATGTATGAAGATAGCTTGGCCAATTAGCTTCCCCATGACTCTCTTTAATTCGTTCACACCTATGTTCACATGGCAAGACTATTCGGTTCACCTTGTTCACACTAGAAGACTCTTCAACATTCGGTTTTCACACACATGATGGCCCTTGGAGTGTCCACAATTAATTCATACTTTTTGGCCAATTATTACTTCATTTAACAAGGTTGGCCTAACCTCACAAGTGACCATTGGACATCATGCATTCACTTTGTGTTTTCTTAAGCATGAAGATTCATTCATTTCCTATTACCATAGCTGAATCTAGACATGCACAATAAGGGTCATTTTTCTAGAATTTTCTTTAATTAATGTGTAAGCATGAAAGGCCAATCGGCTACCTAGACTTAGGCCTATAAATACTTGTTCAATTTCCATGTAAAGGGACTTTTAAAACTTTTGTTAATGTTATACTGTCAAAATTGTGAGGCAAACTTTTTTTATATTTCATTCAAAGATTCGTTTGGCGTTCCTAGCGTTCTAGTTGTGTCAACTGTGTTCTTTTTTGTACCCGAACTTATCACTATTCGTAGTGTGGCGTTCAACGTACCGAGGTTCCTATCTTGTTAGATAGTGGGTCGAGGTTTCCCTTACCAAACCTATCACCAAACTCAAAAGGCTTAATCAACGGGTCGATACCATTTCGGTATTGGTTCTTGAAAGTACCTTTAGTTGTTCAAACTAGTTCTCTTCTTTACCTAATCGAACCTAAACCGACCAATTTGTTCATATCCCTTTATTCCTACCGTTTCGTTCCTACCATTCCGTTCTACCCCTCTGATACGAACTGCCTCAGGGAGAGTCGAGTCGTATGCTGAGTTGCCCGATCGTCTACGAGAAAGTATCGTTCAATTCGTTTTTGAAATGAAGTTGATGGGAAAATAGGACGAAAGCTATGTATAATGGTTCTATGATGGTTTATGGATAAGAATAATATGTATAGGTTCGGTTAAGTTGGAAGGAAAAGTGAAAGAAGTTAATAGATGATGGATATGGAAGAAAGGGTTCTTAAAAGCAAGCACAAACCAATATTAGAAAATATCGACCCAAATGCTTATAGGCTTTCAAGGTGGAGGATGAAAATGATAGAACCTCGACCCACTACTTAACAAAGTAGGAACCTCGGTATATGGGTGAACGCCACACTATTTGATAGTGATAAGTTCGGGATAGTGAAGAATAGGGTTGACGCCACTAGGCTTCCTAGATAAGCCAATGAAGTCCTCAACGAAATATGAGAGAAAGAAATCTCACAAATTCCATGAAAGTTTAACAAAGTGTCATTAAGTGAAAAGTCTAACCTCTTACAAATGAAATAACATATATTTATAGCCTAAATAAAAGTAGCTGAATGGACAAGCTTAGAAGCTAAGAAATTCGGCCATAAACACCTAGATAATTCTAGAAGAAAAATCATGAATATCAATGAATGTGCAGCCCTTTAATGTTCCATCATCCCCCTTGGCCGAATGAAGCTTTAATGCACCTTGAATAGTTGAATGGTGAGCTTGAAAATGCATGGATCATGCATGAAACGTCCCAATGTATGTTCCTCCATACATTCGGTCCATGAACCTTCAAAACATGAACATTAAATAGCCCCTACTTGCATGAACGTCTCCAGTACATGTACTCCCTTAAATGCCGTCCATTGAACCTCAATTCTACATGCACCTCTTTATACATTGCACCAAGCCATACATGAACTTGCATTAATTTCCTTCCATGCATGCATGTGTACCGTCCAAAGGGATTGGATCTTCTAGATACATTCATGCATGAATCTTCATCATTCATGTAACCGAATGTGCATTTGAACCCAAACATTCATGTATTTTGTGCATTCATGTATTTGACAAATACATGAACTTGTAAACAGCTTGAATCTGGTCATACATGCACCTAATTAAATATTGTTCATTCATGCATGTGGGATGTCCAAAAGAGATGTTTCTTCAAGCATTCATTGCGCCGTCCATGAGCATTGTACCTACAAGAAATAAAACAATTCATAAGACATCATGTGAACACACATAAATTCAGCACAATGTGAACACATTTAAGTTATGTGATATCTATGACATATTAATAACAAATATTAATATAAGACAAGTTTAATGCTTAAATAAATATGTGCAAATTTTATTTAATGCATTAAAGACAAAACCGAGTTAAACTAAAATGAGCTAAGCTTTAGCTCGTGAGCTAAAGTTGAGCTAAGGTTTAGCTCGTGAGCTGAATATGAGCTAGGAGTGAGCTCAGTTTAGCTCAGGCAAGTTGGATTGAGCTCGAATAAGCTGGATTTGAGCTGGACGGAGCTCGTGGAGCTAGAAACGAGCTGGGATCAGGTTGCCAACATGTCAATGCTTGGCTTGACAGACTTGTTCGATGAAGTTCGCGGGGCGTGCTCGTATCATCCCCCCTCTTTTAGGCGACTTGTCCTCTAGTCGAGCTGTTTGTCCATGGGAGAACTTTGACTCGTGCATGGCTTTCCTCCATCAAATTGGATGGAAGATGTCACACAAACCTGAAAAATTCTTACCACAGCCAGTAAAAAGAAACTCAAAGGAGTCAGAGTCAAATGTGTTCAATAGTTCATAAAAAATTCATTCAATCGAACATATGCCAAAAATCTCAATTGGTCAAAGCAAGCATACGTAAATTTATCGAAGAGTTTCGTTAGACCATTGTTGCAAACATGAAAACTAAGTTGGATCAAGGGATAATTGGTTGAAAATGATGGCAGGCACTTAAACACATTATTCCTCATCTAAAACCTTTTAATTTCTTTAATCGAATATAGCAACTCATTTGGTCCTTTGTCTTGCTCATGCAACGTATGCCATGGCCAAAGGTATGCTAACTCTTCCTTTCGTTTTTGAACAACATGAGGCGTGTCTCCAAATTCCAACATAATAATCACATCATTACAATGCCAAAAGGAAAAATCCATCTCATCACAGTATAAATAATTTCCAAACAACAAATCAAGGGAATTTTCAACTTCAATCGAATTGAGCAAAGATATTTGAAAATTTTCAGATGACTTACCTTGATGAATATGAAGAGAAGACAATTGAGGATTGGGTTTACCTTTCTCAGTCAAAATGAATCTTCTCTCTTTGGATAGATAACGTAAGACAAACCTATTACTCCGATAAATTTGAATAGGTGGTGACGCACCATGACATGTCTTGCTCCTCGAGGGGTAGAATTCACAAAAATAAGACTGGTTAGTATTATCGAAAACTATGGACTTAAATGGAAAAGGAAGTTACCATAGAAATTTGATTCAATTCCAAAAACATAGGTTGGCCTTACCTTCTCGAAATGAAACGAAAATTTCAGATGTGGCCAAACAAGGTGATTAATAAATGAATCAAAATTGAAACCCAAATCATTGAATTTCACCTTCTTATCAAAAATTTGAACATCAAGCAAACATATTTTGATTGCAAATGATGCAAAGTGCTTAATGTTTCCTTAAAATGAATTCATGTAGCAGATACCAGGCTTGAACACACGAACTTGTTTAGGAATTCCAACAAGCAACATATTAGAAAAAGATATAATCAACTCATCGCATGATTCAAAGTTCACTCGTTCTATCAGACTTGAAAAATTGGCACAACCAAGCATATTCATTTTATCACCAAAGAAACGATGCAACATGTTATCATGCAAGTAAATCAAAGGAAACTTAAACATGCAAATACTCGAACAATTTGCATCATAATTTCTACTCGAACAGATAGATCAAAGCATGGAAATCTTGCACAAAATTTCAGAGATTTATCTTGAAGAACAAAGTCAAACAGATCAATTACTTCATGCAAAAATCTTTTAACGCATATATCGAGCAAAGAAGTTGTGTTCATGCAACCTTTCAGAAATTCAAATCCATGACAAATCATTTGAATAGGCATGTTTAAATAGAAAGATGAATTCAAAGAATTTTTATAATCAAACAAATCAAAACGTGAAAAACTGCTATCACACACATTCACAAATTGCACAGGATGAACCAATCCAACAGAATCAACAGAATTGTCGTTATAAAACATGTCATAGGACGGAATCTTCATGACATCTTTTGAAACAACATCGTTAACATTAGTATGTGAACAGTAATTAACCAAATCAAAAGATGGAAGATTTTCAAAAATAAGGCCATAAAAATCTATATGAGCAACTTTGTATTCAAACGGCCTCGAATCAATAAATAAGGAATCCTTACCTTTCTTACCTTCAATTGCAAGGGGGTGGCTGTCATTTGTGAACTTACCTTTCGAACAACCTAAAACACCTCTCGTTTGGAAGGTAATGTAGATGGAATTGGTCGCACAAACTTCTAGGAACCTGAAAAGTTAATTCACAAGAAGATCAAATAGGTGGGTTAGTAGAAATAATCCTCACTTGCTCACTTGTTTTCTCACTTGATTCTTTTTCTTCTGAATCACTCGTTTCTTTTGTTTCAAATTCTTTTTCATCTTCTTTTTCACTCTCAAATTTCTTTTCATTCTCTTTTTCAATCTCATTTTCTTTTTCATTTTCTTTTTACTTTTCAAAGGCTTTTTCAAAGGCTTTTTCAAGTTCTCTCAAGATTCACTCATTTTCTCTCTTACTTGCCTCTTGCCTCTCTTTTCTTTTTATTTCTTTTTCTTTTTCTTCTTTTGCTTTTTCTTTTCTTTTCTTTGTTTTCTCTTTACAAGAATGTACAAAAAAATGATGAGAATACAAATCTTGTTCGAAAGATGAAGAACTATTTGCGTATGATTCATAATCAAAACTTCGTGAAGAATACTCCTTGAATGATTTATTTGAAGATATATAAGAGTATGTCTTTCTCTCCGAACGCCATCTTGGAACGAATCAAAATTGTAATCAGCTTCTCGTCTTCTTGAATTCGCTAATGAATATGAGTCATAGTATGAATCTCTTTGTCTCGACGTAGATGGCGAAAAGGAATCACGGTTGGAGCTTTTTTTCAGGTAGTAGTCGGGGGTATATCTCCGTGGGGTTCTTGGTTCCATTTTACGACTTGAAGAAACTCGATCACTTTGGTCTCGTTTAGTCGCCATTCTTCGCATTTCTTGAACCAAGTATTGGTATTCTGATTCGGTGAACTCTTCGCGTGACATGATTTTTGCTGCTAAAAAGAAAATGTTAGATCACAAAACAAAATAAAAAAATTAAGTACCTCACCACAAACCTCACAATTTCGCTCGGAAAGAAGAAGAAAAAAGGTGCCACTCCCTCTCATGTTTACACTCGTTTGGCTTTTACCTCCACTCGAATGATCTCACTCGCTCATACCTTTTTCCACTCCTTTCTCCTCTTATAACCTTGTAACAAACTTAGTATGACTTGATCTCTAGTATTGTGGGTCGGTTTCAAATGGTTTTACAAAGGATAACATATGAGGGGTTACGGGTTGGCTAAAAGAAAAGGAAATTGGGTAAAAAAAAGTGTGGCGTGGATGATATTAGAATAGAAGATGAATCGAGAACGATATCAAACCAAGGGCTTTGACATTCGAACAACAATCGAATTGCATTAAACACTTTTTTTTTCAGATTTTTTTCGAATTTTT
The DNA here is from genome assembly GCF_007990345.1 of Gossypium hirsutum. Lineage (NCBI taxonomy): Eukaryota > Viridiplantae > Streptophyta > Magnoliopsida > Malvales > Malvaceae > Gossypium > Gossypium hirsutum. Next base: position 74,180,485 of record NC_053434.1, on the reverse strand, counting down.
TTGAATTTTTTTTTCGACTTTTATAATTTTTTTTGTACTATATTGACAAACTAAATACAATAAAAACACTTTTGTACACGATTTTTTTTCTTCGGCTGCGTAGATTTTTGTTTTTATAGCAACAGTAACTAACAAATCAAAATGAGAAAACTTCGGTATACGAATTTTTTTTCTACTCTTTTTTTTTCTTTTTTTCGGATCCTACTTACTTGCGTTCACTTAGACTAGCCCGAGATTAATTTCATCGCATGATCTTCTTGTTTTAGTAGCTCTGATACCAAATGATACGAACTGCCTCAGGGAGAGTCGAGTCGTATGCTGAGTTGCCCGATCGTCAATGAGAAAGTATCGTTCAATTCGCTTTTGAAATGAAGTTGATGGGAAAATAGGACGAAAGCTATGTATAATGGTTCTATGATGGTTTATGGATAAGAATAATATGTATAGGTTCGGTTAAGTTGGAAGGAAAAGTGAAAGAAGTTAATAGATGATGGATATGGAAGAAAGGGTTCTTGAAAGCAAGCACAAACCAATATTAGAAAATATCGACCCAAATGCTTATAGGCTTTCAAGGTGGAGGATGAAAATGATAGAACCTCGACCCACTACTTAACAAAGTAGGAACCTCGGTATATGGGTGAACGCCACACTATTTGATAGTGATAAGTTTGGGATAGTGAAGAATAGGGTTGACGCCACTAGGCTTTCTAGATAAGCCAATGAAGTCCTCAACGAAATATGAGAGAAAGAAATCTCACAAATTCCATGAAAGTTTAACAAAGTGTCATTAAGTGAAAAGTCTAACCTCTTACAAATGAAATAACATATATTTATAGCCTAAATAAAAGTAGCTGAATGGACAAGCTTAGAAGCTAAGAAATTTGGCCATAAACACCTAGATAATTCTAGAAGAAAAATCACGAATATCAATGAATGTGCAGCCCTTTAATGTTCCATCATCCCCCTTGGCCGAATGAAGCTTTAATGCACCTTGAATAGTTGAATGGTGAGCTTGAAAATGCATGGATAATGCATGAAACGTCCCAATGTATGTTCATACATTCGGTCCATGAACCTTCAAAACATGAACATTAAATAGCCCCTACTTGCATGAACGTCTCCAGTACATGTACTCCCTTAAATGCCGTCCATTGAACCTCAATTCTACATGCACCTCTTCATACATTGCACCAAGCCATACATGAACTTGCATTAATTTCCTTCCATGCATGCATGTGTACCGTCCAAAGGGATTGGATCTTCTAGATACATTCATGCATGAATCTTCATCATTCATGTAACTGAATGTGCATTTGAACCCAAACATTCATGTATTTTGTGCATTCATGTATTTGACAAATACATGAACTTGTAAACAGCTTGAATCTGGTCATACATGCACCTAATTAAATATTGTTCATTCATGCATGTGGGATGTCCAAAAGAGATATTTCTTCAAGCATTCATTGCACCGTCCATGAGCATTGTACCTACAAGAAATAAAACAATTCATAAGACATCATGTGAACACACATAAATTCAGCACAATGTGAACACATTTAAGTTATGTGATATCTATGAATATTAATAACAAATATTAATATAAGACAAGTTTAATGCTTAAATAAATATGTGCAAATTTTATTTAATGCATTAAAGGCAAAACCGAGTTAAACTAAAATAAGCTAAGCTTTAGCTCGTGAGCTAAAGTTGAGCTGAGAGATTAAACTCCTCAGCTGAAGTTGAGCTAAGGTTTAGCTCGTGAGCTGAATATGAGCTAGGAGTGAGCTCGGTTTAGCTCAGGCAAGTTGGATTGAGCTCGAATAAGCTGGATTTGAGCTGGACGGAGCTCGTGGAGCTAGAAACGAGCTGGGATCAGGTTGCCAACATGTCAATGCTCGGCTTGATAGACTTGTTCAATGAAGTTTGCGGGGCGTGCTCGTATCACCCTCTTTCTATTTGACCATACCTTCAACTCAGCTAAACTTAACGTAACTTCTCGTAGATGATCGGGCAATCTACATACAACTCGACTCTTCCCGAAACGGTTCGTATCATCTGGTATCAGAGCTACCTAAAACGAGAAGCTTAGACGTTCGAAGCGGAGCATTCCCGAGGTAGGTTTAGAAAAAAATGTATAAAAAAATTGTTCGTATACTGAAGTTTTCTCATTTCGATTAGTTTGTTATTGTTACTATAAAAACAAAAATCTACGCAGCCGAAGAAAAAAAATCGTGTACAAAAGTGTTTTCATTGTATTTAGTTTGTCGATATAGTACAACAAAAAAAAGTTATACAAGTTAAAAAAAATTCGAAAAAAAAGTAAAAAAATAAAAAAAGTGATTTATGCAATTCAATTGTTATTTGATCGTCAAGCTTTGATCTGATATAGTTCCCGATCCTTCTTCTATTCTACTCTCCCTAATTCGCCACATTTTTAACCCAATTCCCTATTCTTTCAGCCTACCCTAAACGGAATACATCAATCACTTGTTATCCCTTTTGAACCAACCACCTAGACCAAGGACTAAGCCTTAACGAATCTGCTTACGAAATTACGAGAAAAGTTAAGAGAGGTAAAAGGCAAGAGAGCGTGAGCGCATTCGAGGGGAGGTAAAAGCTGAACTAAAAGTGTAAATACGAGTGTGAGTGTCATCAAACTTCTTTCTTTCTGAGCGAATTGAGAGGATTTGTTTGTGAGGCTATTTTAAACGAATAGATGTCCCAAAATAGTGGACAAAACATGGAAGAACAACAAGGGCGACAACCCGTCAGAAACGTTCTGGATTTGCAAATGCAAGCCCTTTTGCGTGAGATGAAACGATTACTTGATCGAAGGCTTAATCCTCTTGAAGATCGACTCTACCAAGTCGAGGCCCAAAGACAACGCGATGAATATCCTGAAGTTGCTAGGCAAAGAAGTAAAAGGCCCAATCAACGATGAAGACAACCAAGGGCTCAAGATGATGATGTTAACGAAAATAGTGAAGATGAAAGCGATCACGGGTCTAACATAAGCCTAGAAAGGAGACATCCCCGAAATCGTGGACAAGTAGATCGAAGGCGGGAAGATGATGACTTGAAGAATATCAAACTCTCCATTCCTCCTTTCCAAGGTAAATCTGATACCGAGGTGAACCTTGAGTTGGAGAAGAAAATCGAACTAGTGTTCGAATGTCATAACTACTCTGAAAATAAGAAAGTCAAACTCGCCACAATTGAGTTTTTAGATTACGCAATGATATGGTGGGATCAGTTGACCACTAGTCGGAGGCGTAACGGGGAGCATCCCATTTCCACTTGGACCAAAATGAAGGCGGTTATGCAATGATGATTCATTCCATCCTACTATCATCGGGAGTTGCATCAAAAACTCCAAAATATCATCCAAGGGACGAAGAGTGTGGAAGATTATTATAAAGAAATGGAAGTGGCTATGATCCGTGCCGATATACAAGAAGATCGAGAAGCCACAATGGCTCGCTTTCTAACGAGACTTAATGAGAGATTGCAAATGTCGTAGAACTACAACATTAAATTGAGGTTGTGGACATGGTCCACATGGCTATCAAAGTGGAGAAGCAGTTGAAGCGAAAAGGTACCACCCGAGCCTATCCTAACACCAATCCTTCTAAATGGGGCCAAAGCACAAGCAAGGGTTTTCCAACAAATCAAACGAAGGATTCTTCAACAATATCTAAGGCGAATAAGCCTATTGCCGAGTCAAGTAAAGGTAAGGCTCCTGAAAGTTCCACCGCCCGTTCAATGGACATAAAGTGCTTCAAGTGTCTTGGTCGTGGACATATAGCAAGTCAGTGCACGAATAGACGTACCATGGTGATAAGGGCCGATGGCAAGATTGAAACGAAGGACGAGGAAAAGAACAAGCCTGAATCGAATTCTGAAGTCGAGGAGGACTTAGAACAACCCGTTGAAGGCGAGTTACTCGTCGTCAAGCGAAGCCTAAGTCTTCAAAGTGTGGAAGACGAACAACAATGTGAGAACACTTTTCATTCGAGATGTCAAGTGCAAGGGAAAGTGTGTAGCATCATAATCGATGGAGGGAGTTGCACAAACGTGGCAAGCACCCTCATGGTAGAAAAGTTGGGGCTGTCAACCACCAAGCACCCGAATCCATACAAGCTTTAGTGGGTTAACGATGGCAGTGAACTCAGAGTGACAAAACAAGTCCTAGTGCCCTTTAGCATCGGGAAGTATTCCGATGAAGTATTATGCGATGTAGTGCCGATGCACGCGGGCCATTTACTTATAGGACGACCATGGCAGTTCGACCGACGAGTGATGCATGATGGTTACACTAATAGATACTCCTTCAAATATCTTGGCAAGAACATGACACTTGTACCCCTCACTTCGAAGCAAGTGTATGAGGATCAACAAAAACTTAAACTTTTAGTGGAACAAGCGAGAGAAAAAGAAAAGAGTGGAAAAGAGAAAATTAAGGAAAAAGAGAGAGAAAAGACTAAAAATGCGAGAGAAAATGAAAAGAAACAAAAACAAGTAAAAAGTGGAGAGGAAAAAGAAAGTGGAAAAATGACTGTGTTTGCGAGGGTTAGTGATATCCGGTGAGCGATGTTTTTGAGACAGCCTATGTATGTATTTATGTACAAAGAGGCATTGTTGAATACTAACGAATTACCTGAAAACTTACCTACTTCTGTATTGTCTTTGATTCAGGAATTTGAAGACATATTTTCGGATGAAATACCAAGTGGGCTGCCCCCTATCCGAGGCATCAAACATCAAATAGACTTAGTACCTGGAGCTGCACTACCCAACCGTCCTGCTTACTAGAGTAATCCCGAAGAAACGAAGGAATTGCAAAAGCAAATTACTGAACTCCTAGAAAAAGGATACATCTGAGAGAGCTTAAGTCCCTGTGCGGTGCCGGTGCTGCTTGTACCCAAGAAAGATGGGTCGTGGTGGATGTGCATGGATTTCTGTGCCATCAACAAAATCACTATCAAGTAGCGGCACCCGATACCCCGCCTTGACGACATGCTTGACGAATTAAATGGAGCCCAAATTTTCACGAAAATCGATCTTAAAAGTGGCTATCATCAAATACGAATGCGAGAAGGCGATGAATGGAAGACGACCTTCAAAACGAAATTGGGTTTGTACGAATGGTTGGTAATGCCATTCGGCCTTACAAATGCTCCCAACACTTTTATGAGATTGATGAACCATGTATTACGTGCATTTATTGGTAAATTTTGTGTTGTATACTTTGACGATATCTTGGTCTACAGCAAAACTTTAGAGGACTTTTACGAGCGGTGTTGGAAACTTTATGAAAAGAGGTATTGTATGCTAATCTCAAAAAGTGTTCATTTTGCACTGATAAAGTTGTGTTTTTAGGTTATGTCGTGAGTGCCAACGGTTTGGAGGTGGATCAAGAAAAAGTTCAAGCGATTCAGGAATGGCCGCGTCCGACAAACATTAGCCAAGTTCGAAGCTTCCATGGATTGGCTAGCTTCTACCGTCGATTTGTGCCCAACTTTAGTACCATTGCAGCACCCTTAACAAGCGTAATTAAGGAAAACTCTGCATTTCACTGTTCTGAAGATCAAGAACGTTCATTTAATTTGATTAAAGAATGTCTTGTGAAAGCTCCTTTATTGTCCCTTCCAGATTTTACTAAAACATTTGAAATTGAGTGTGACATCTCAGGTGTAGGGATCGGAGCTGTGTTGACCCAAGACAGAAGACCGGTGGCGTACTTCAGTGAGAAATTAAGTGGCGCTTCCCTCAATTATCTGGTGTACGACAAAGAGATGTATGCCTTAATTCGATCACTTGAAACTTGGAAGCACTATCTAAGACCGAAGGAGTTCGTGATTCATTCCGATCACGAAGCACTTAAGTTTATTAAAGGTCAGCATAAACTCAACAAACGACATGCGAAATGGGTCGAGTATTTAGAATCATTTCCCTACGTCATCAAATACAAGAAAGGTAAAGAAAATGTAGTGGCTGATGCCTTGTCACGGAGATATACCTTATTGACCACTCTTGATTCTAAGTTACTTAGTTTTTATCATATGAAAGAGTTGTATGCTAATGATGAGGATTTTGGAAATATATATGCTGATTGTGAAAATGGTTCTTTTGAGAAATTTTTCAGGCACGAAGGGTTTCTTTTTAAAGAAAATAGGTTGTGTATACCACAAGGCTCCATTCGAGAGTTACTTGTGTTGGAGGCGCATAGTGGTGGCCTGATGGGACACTTTGGAATAAGCAAGACATTGTCGACCCTCCATGAACATTTTTATTGGCCGCGAATGCGGAGAGACGTGGAGCAGATCTGTGAATGTTGCCTAATTTGTAAATGGGCTAAGTCGAAGGTACAACCTCATGGACTTTACACACCACTTCCCATTCCCGACACTCTGTGGACCGATGTCTCTATGGATTTTATTCTTGGATTACCAAAAACTAAGACAGGGAAGGACTCAATCTTTGTTGTAGTCGATAGATTCTCTAAAACTGATGACGCTGTGCATATTGCTAATTTGTTTTTTTAGGGAAATTGTACGACTGCATGGATTACCAAGAACAATTGTTTCCGATCGAGATACAAAGTTCTTGAGTCACTTTTGGCGGACATTATGGGGAAAACTTGGGACGAATTTATTGTTTTCAACCACTTGTCATCCCCAAACGGATGGCCAAATCGAGGTGGTAAACCGAGTTTTGTCAACTTTGTTGCGAGTGTTGGTACGAAAGAACCTCAAGATGTGGGAAGAATGCTTACCCCATATCGAGTTCGCTTATAATCGCTCTATTCACTCGGCAACCAAATTCTCTCCTTTTGAGACTGTCTATGGATTTAATCCTCTTACTCCTCTTGATTTATTACCTTTTCCTGTTGATCAATTTGTCCATACAGATGCAAGGAAAAAGGCTGAATTTGTCAAGGAATTACATAGGAAAGTTCAAGAGAATATTGAATCTCGAACTGAGCAATACGTCCAACGAGCCAACAAAGGACGAAAAAGAGTTGATTTGAACCCAGAGACTGGGTCTGGGTGCACATGAGAAAAGAAAGGTTTCCGGCTCAACGAAGATCTAAGTTGTTGCCGCGAGGAGATGGCCCCTTCCAAGTCATCGAACGAATCAATGAAAATTAATATAAGCTTAACTTACCAGGTGAGTACAATGTTAGTGCTAGTTTTAATGTCTCTGACTTGACTCATTTCGATGTAGATACTGACTTGAGGACAAGTCATTTTCAAGAGGGGGAGGATGATACGATCACTACTTTGGGCTGCGATGGGTCGAAAGGGGCCATGTGGGCCCAATGGGCCTACGGGCCCAATTGGATAAGTTGTTTGATTGTGTAGTAAATATTGGACTAGGCTAGGTGAATCTCATATCTGTGGCTAGATTTGGGCTAAAAGGGCCACACGAGCATATGGGCCCATTTGGGCTGAGATGGGTTTTAGGCCCATTCATACTGTTATCCCTGTTTAGAATACTTTAGTTCACCAAATTACTGAAATACCCTCGACTTGTAAAATTACCAAAGTACCCCCAATTTACAGAATTCCATTTTACCCTTGATTTACAAAATTATTGAAATACCCCTGTAGGGTAGAATTACTGAAATACCTGATACAATCACGGCTTCCCATAAGTCAAGTCCAAGCCGAGATCCAATAGTGCTACCTCAAGGGCCGATCACAAGGGCTCGTGCAAAACAATTTAAAGAAGCTGTTATAGCTTTAGTTCAGCATGTGTGGGATGATGTCAATGCTAGACTTATCGAACCAGTTAGTGGCCATTTTGGAAATCCATGCCGAACTTTTCTACAAGTTCAGTTCAACTCACCGAGCTCACCTTCAGCACAAGTTAGCTCCCATGTAGCTCCACACCAGCTCATTAGCTCGAGACCAGCTCATTAAAAGCTCACGAGTTTAAGCCCAGCTCGGGTTTAGCTCATGAATTAAACATCAGCTCGTGGAGTTCACTTTGAATTCATTTGACTACTATTGACTTTTTAATTAATAAGTTCAATAATTAGTTAATTAATGATACGATCGCGACCTGGAGTGCATCAAGTTCGAGCAAGGACTCAATGGTGCTGCCTCAAGGACCAATTACGCGAGCTCGAGCTAAGCAATTCAAGGAGGCCATTTTGACCTTAGTTAATCAAGTGTGGGGCGAGGCTTTGGTTGGAGAAATAGATCGAGTTGGGACTAGCTTAATAAAGTGTCCTTGCAACATTTTGCAAACTAATTTCAGCTCAATTTCCGCTCCTTGAACCCGTTCCAACTAAATTGAACTTTTATTTATTTCTTTTAGCTTTGCATTTAGTTTGCATTTTAATACTTGCATTTAAGCCTCTTAGTTTAATAAATGAGTTGTTGGTCATTAATACAACTCATCTTAGTTTAATTAAATAAGTTTATTTGATGAATTTAATTTAATGAGTTGCTTCTTTAATTAATCTAGTTACTAGGTTAATTTATTGGTGCATGAGTTAAAGTTCATTAAATACTTCTTTTAATTAACTAGTTGTTGGAATAAATGATGCATAAGTGTGTGTTCATTTATTTACGTAGTTGTTAATTTGTTTAAAGCTTAATAATTGAATAAATGTGACGGTTACATATGTTTTAATTGCAGGTGACTTTTCAATTCACAAAGGCTATTACGCATTCAATAAAGGAGACTTTTCAAGTTATTTTGGTTACAAAAGAGGGGGCTGTTATAAAGGAAGCATTAAGCATCATTAAAAAAGAGTTTAAAGGAGCATTTCATGTCCTTTAAAATCTGGTAGCAGCTTGTTCAAATACCCCAACGTTTTTTTTGCTACTTAATGGACAATTTATGCATTGCAAATTTCATTAAAGTGGCTGGAGTCTATTCAACTAGCCAAAGGGAAAATCAAGAGTCATTTTTCAAGCCTTTAAGGACATTAATTCAGCTAGTTGAAGAGAGGAGTTATTGACTCTAGAATTTCAAAAGTCTTTAATTTATAATTAGCCCTTTAATAGCACTTTACTATGTGACCATTCGGCTAGCTCATTTTAGCCTTATAAATTCTTGTAACCAAGCCTTTTGGAACACTACTTTTTGGACATTTTTGAATGATATTCTGCCAAATTTGTGAGGCAAACTTTTCTCTATTTTCGTTCAAAGATTTGTTGGCTACCTAGTGTTCTAGTTGTGTCATCCATTTTCTTTGTTGAAAACTGAACTTATCACTACTCGTAGTGTGGCGTTCAAACATACCAAGGTTCCTACTTTTCTAAGTAGCGGGTCGAGGTTCTCATATTCTCCATCTGACCACCTTGAAAACTTATAAACATTTGGGTCAATATTTTCTAATATTGGTTCGTGTTTGTTTTTTAGATCATTTTCATTTTCATTCCATTCCATCTTTTCGTTTCATTATAACCAAACCTACAAAAACTTTATATCCATAAACCCATCTACATAAACTTCATATCCATAAACCCATCTTTGAATCCTTTTACATAGCTTCCGCCATTATTTACGTTAAAACATCCTTTTGAACAAATCGAACGCTACTTCTTCGTAGACGATCGGGCAAACTCACATACGACTCGACTCACCCCGAGGCGGATCGTATCATTTGGTATCAGAGCTATAAAAATGAGGAGTACGAGCATTCGAAATTACTCCCGGAATAGTCTGTGACTCATCAAGTAAGTTTCAAAAAAAATGAAAAAAAATTTCAAACAAAAATTCTGAAAAAAAAACAAAATCTGAAAATTTGAACATAGTTTTACTTCTTCTCCATTTTTTAATCCTGAAACCTTTACCCTCTCATCCATTTCCATCCTTGACCTTTTCGCCACACTATACCCGAATTATTCTCTTTCTTGTAAGCCTACCCAGTTGTAAATCACATCATCCCTTGTTACCCATTTGAAACCGACCACCTAGACTAAGGTTAAGCCTTGGCGAATTTGCTTATGAAATCACGAGAAAGGTAAAGAGAGGTAAAAGGCACGAGTGTTGTGAGAGCATTAGAGTGTTGAAAAAGACGATCTTGAGTGCAAACACGAGTGTGAGTGCCATTCAAATTTTATTGTGAGTGACTAGTGAGGTTTGTGGTAAGGTAATCATTTTCTATTTTGTTTTATTCATTTTTCTTTTCATCTATTAATCATGTCTCGAGAAGAGTTTTCAGCCTTTGAATTTCAATATTTGTTGAAAGAGATGGAGTGCATGCTCGATCAAAAAATTAAGCCTGTCCAAGAAAAGCTAGACCATCGAGCAAGAGTTCAACGAAAGCAAATTGTTCCAAGTCAGAAAAAGGAGTCAAGAACATCACGGAGACACACATCTGATGACTACTCGAGAAGAGATTTCTATCGTGATACCTATTCGACAAGAAATTCGAGTAGAAAGAAAGAAAGCTTCGAGTCTAAGGTCTTTCGAGATAACGAACGAGGGAGCCCAAGTAACTCTTCGTATGCATCCAGAAGACTCATTCTCGAAGAATTGATCGTGAACTCTATCTAAATGATTTCACATCTTTCGAACAAAATACTTATCATGCTAATTCACTTGTATTATCTTCAAGTTGTAAAGAAAAAATGAGAGAAAAAGAAATGAAAGAGAGGCAAGAGGCGAGTAAGAGAGAAAATGAGAGATTCTTGAAAGAGATTGAGAAAGTCATTGAAAAAGTCGTTGAAAAAAAGAAAAAGAACAAAAAGAGAGTGAAAGAAAAGAGAGGCAAAAGATGATCATGAGAGAAAACGAGTGGATTCTAAAAGAAATCGAGAGAAGCGAAAAAGAGAAAGAATGTGAACAGGAAAAAAGAGTGGAAATGCAAATGATGCAAAGTGCTTAATGTTTCCATAAAATGAATTCATGTAGCAAATACCAGGCTTGAACACACGAACTTGGTCATTTGATTTAGCAGGCAACATGTTAAATAAGGAAAATATAATCAACTCATCGCATGATTCAAATTTCACTCGTTCAATTAGACTTGAAAAATTGGCACAACCAAGCATATTCATTTTATCACCAAAGAAACGATGCAACATGTTATCATCGAAGTAAATCAAAGGAAACTTAAACATGCAAATACTCGAACAATCTTGCATCGTAATTTCTACTCGAACAGATAGATCAAAGCATGGAAATCTCGCACAAAATTTCAGAGATTTATCTTGAAGAACAAAGTCAAACAGATCAATTATTTCATGCAAAAAAACTTTTAACGCATATATCGAGCAAAGAAGTTGTGATCATGCGACCTTTTAAAAATTCAAATCCATCACAAATCATTTGAATAGGCATGTTTAAACAGAAAGATGAATTCAAAGAATTTTTATAATCAAACAAATCAAAACGTGAAAAACTACTATCACACACATTCACAATTTGCACAGGATGAACCAATCCAACAGAATCAATAGAATTGTCGTTATAAAACATGTCATAAGACAGAATCTTCATGGCATCTTTTGAATCAACATCGTTAACATTAATATATGAACAACAATTAGCCAAATCAAAAGATGGAAATTTTTCAAAAGTTATGCCATCAAAACCTTTATGAGTAATTTTTAAATCAGGCGGCCTTGACTCGATAAACAAAGATTCCTTACCTTCCTTACCTTCGATTTCCAATGGGTGGCGGTCGTCCACGAACTTTTAGGAACCTGAAAAAAAAGATCACAAAAAGATCGAGCAGAAGTGTTAGTAGAAAGAATCCTCGCTTGCTCACTAACATCGTTTTCACTCGATCCTATTTCTTCTGAATCACTCGTTTCTTTTATGTTTGCTTGATGTTCGAACTTTTGATAAGAAGGTGAAATTCAATGATTTGGGTTTCAATTTTGATTCATTTACTAATTACCTTGTTTGGCCACATCTAAAATTTTCGTTCCATTTTGAGAAGGTAAGATCGACTTATGCTTTGGGACTTGAATCAAATTTCAATGATGATTTATTTTTTTCTTTTCAGTCCATACCTCCCATTGAAACTAACCTTTTACATTTTTGTGAATGTAACCCTTTAAAAAGCACGAGTTGTCATGGTGCTTCGTCACCCACCCAAGTTGATCGAGATAAAAGGTTTGTTTTACATTATCTGTCTGAAGAGAGAAGATTCATCTTGTTTGAAAAAGGTAAAACTGAACATAAATTTTCTTCTTTTCAAGATCGACAAGGTAAAGTTTACGAAAACTTTCAAATACCTTTACTCTATTCGAATGTTGTTGAAAATCTTTTTGATGGTTTGATGTTTGGAAATTGTTTGTACCTTGTTGTGATTGATTGTTGTCTTTGGCCTAGTAGTGATCCGTTTGTGTTGGAAAGTGATTACACAAATCATGTTGTTAATAAGCGAAAGAGTGATTTAGTTTCAAATTGGCCATGGTACACTTTGCGTGTACATTCCCATGAATTGTTATTTTTGAATAAACATATTCAAATGTTTTGGATGAGGAATAATGTGTTTAAGTGCCTGCCATCGTTTACAACCAATTATACCTTGATCCAACTTAGTATTCATGTTTCCAACGTTGGTCTAACGAAACTCTTTGATAAATTTACGTATGCTTGCTTTGACCAATTGAGATTTTTGGCATATGTTCGATTGAATGAATTTTTTATGAACTATCGAACACATTTGAATCTGACTCCTTTGAGTTTCTTTTTATTGGCTGTGGTAAGAATTTTTCAGGTTTGTGTGACATCTTCCATCCCATTTGACCGAGGAAAACCATGCATGAGTCAAAGTTCTCCCATGGACAAACGGCTCGACTTGAGGACAAGTCGCCTAAAAGAGGGGAGGAATGATACGATCGCGACCTGGAGTGCATCAAGTTCGAGCAAGGACTCAATGGTGCTGCCTCAAGGACCAACTACGCGAGCTCGAGCTAAGCAATTCAAGGAGGCCATTTCGGCCTTAGTTAATCAAGTGTGGGGCGAGGCTTTGGTTGGAGAAATAGATCGAGTTGGGACCAGCTTAATAAAATGTCCTTGCAACATTTTGCAAACTAATTTCAGCTCAATTTCTGCTCCTTGAACCCGTTCCAACTAAATTGAACTTTTATTTATTTCTTTTAGCTTTGCATTTAGTTTGCATTTTAATACTTGCATTTATGATACGCCCCGGCTCGGGAAGGAGAGTCGAGTCGTAGATGTGCCCGATCGTGAATTGGAGTAATACTCGAGGGTGGACGAAATAGGTTAAGAAAGAAGAGATAAAGGCTCAAATTTAGTTCAAAAGGGGTTATGAAATGTATTGAGGATGATAGGTGAATGAAAACCAAGTATTCAAGTTGAACCAACACAATATAAGTGTGTTAACCCGGGACTTATACGAATACTTAGGAAAGGTTAAATGTTGTATGGATGGAAAACGAGTAAAATGGAACCTTGACCCACTATCAAAGATGATAGGAACCTCGGTATAACTTGAACGCCACACTTTGGGTGCAAAGTGATAAGTTCGAAATACAAAAACGGGTTGACGCCACAAGGGTTACTTGATAAGTCTAACCAGTCCTTGGAGAACAATGAGAGTTGAAAACAAACTCACAAAGTAAACAAATTTCATATAAGTTTTAAAAATATATTGTCTAACCTTAAAACGAATACAAAACAAGCTATTTATAGCTAAATTCCTAAGGTAGCCGAATGGACTAATAAGATGCTGAATGGTCAGCCAAAATTAAAACAAAAGAGACTAGAAATTTCCAGCAACCTTCCTAAGACATTTTTGGGAAGCTTCATGCATGAAGAAGTCAATTGGACAGCTTCTAGATGTAATCCATTCAGCTGGACATTAATGGAAGTATTGGTGAGCTGAATAAGGGGTCTTGGTTCGGCCAATGAAGTTGAATGCACCTTAATGAAGCCTCCTTGTGAGTTGAACAGCTTGACCATTTTTATTGACGTTTTGGGCACACAAAACAGCTCCTAAATGCTTCTTGGGAGTATGAAACGTCAACCTTGGTTAATTAAGCAACAAACATGCTTTGGCCGAATGGTCACTTGGAAATTCCCCAAACAACAGCTCTTTGCTGTACCCGAAGCAATACCAGCTTTAATGCTGTTCAATAACGTCCCCCCTTGCATGCTTTCATTAATGCCGTCCATGCATGGTGAATATCTCATTTAATTCATGTTTTGCTTCCCTTTAAATGTCGTTCCATACATGGGAACATCTCATTTAATTCATGTCTTTGCTGCACATTAAATCAGCAAGCAGCTTCTTTAATTTCGTCCATTAAATGGCCACATGAAAAAGCACAAACAACTCCTTTAATGCCGTTCCTTGCATGTAGAACAGCATCTTTAATGCATGTCTTGCTGTACATTAAATTTGGCCAACATCCACTTCCTTAAATTGCCGTCCAAGCCATTAAACTTGAGCACGAATGAGCTAACTTGAGCTCGAATGAGTTGAACCACACGAAAAGAAATTCAAATGAGCTAAAAATTAGCTTCATCTTGCACTTGGGGCCCTCATGTTTAGGCCAATCTCGACGGCGTTGGATCGTGACATTACATGATGCGATCAGGATCACATCATACCCTCCCTCTAGAAGATGATTTGTCCTCAAATCGGGCCACTTGCTCAAAAAATTTTTTTCAAGATCTCGAACCCTTTTGTTCATGACCCGAATAGAATCATTTCCAAAACTTTGAAAATCACGAATGGTTTGAGAAAATTTTGAATTATTTCCACGCCCTCCCTCTTTTGGAGGGAACCAATTTAGAGTGTCACCTACACGAGAATGAAAGGAATTAGAGACACTAAAAATTATAAACACAAATGATCTTTTTAGATGCTTATCCAAAATTGGGATGCTTAACCCAATGCCAGGATCAAAAATGAAATTCGGTCTTACCTTTCCAAAATGAATCAAAAAGTTCATGGATAGAAACAAATCCGAACCACAAAACAGTCGAAAGGCATAATCTCGAAAGTCAAAATTGCAAAATCCAAACCCTTTTAACAAGAACAAAGAATAATAATCTTCGGGGTCAAAAACGAAGCTTCCTCTTGCTTGGCTTGACGTTAACTTAGGAATGTATATCCCAGGTTTAAAAACGCGATTTTCATTGGTCGTTTCGCAACGCAACGAAAATTTCTTCTTCACCAAGACTTCACACATGTCAAGCAAATAGGAGTTAGGCATACATACATTCGAGCAATCAAACCCTTCATATTTCATTCGCACACGTAAACAAGAAAAGTTCACACCACAATTTAGATAATTCACATGAACATCACAAGCAAACAGATTAGATGTCAACTTTTCATCACACAATCCCAATTTTTGTTTGGGCTTACCTGGACTTACTTCTTGATCAATCTTGACAATGATAGGCTTATGAGCAGAAAGATATTTCACATTACTATGTAAAACACATTTATCAACAATCAAATTATGATTTCCAATCAGATCAAGATGAAAAACTTTCTCACAAACTAAGTCTTTGCTAATCTCGTCATCAAGAATCAAGTAAGATTGAGAAGACTCAAATACAGTAGATCCCTTACATGGCTTACCTTTAAGCACTTGTGGACTAGGGTCATCTACGATCTTACCTTTCTCGACTAATCGAAATTGTTTCTCCTTAGAAAAGTATTGAAGTTGAAATTGATCGATGGGATTTCGAGAAACCTGAAAAGTAGAAACAAAACAAGGAAAATTCATAGGATGGTTAGTAACAACACTCCTTTCTTTTTCACTTTCATCCTTTTCATTTCTTTCTTTTTCCAACTCATTTTCAAATCCTCTTTCTTTTACCATATCACTCATTTCTTTTGCACTCTCGTTTCTTCCTTCAATCTCACTCTCTTTTTCGGTTTCCTTTTCTCTTTCGCACTCGTTTTTATTCTCAATCTCATTTTCAATTTTCTTTTCTATCTCCCACTCATCTTCTTTTTCTTTCATTTCTTTTTCATGTTCATTTTCTCGCTCGCGCTCTTTTTCTTTTTCTTTTTCACATGCTATTTCAATTCCATTACAAAAGTAGAAATCATCAAAATGAGAAGCCTTTCATTGAGAATGAGAAAAGGATTCTTCATACAAATGGCAATCTTCTCTTTGTGATAGATCTTCCGTAGCCGAGTACTTTGACACTCTTGAAACACGTGCACCTCTTCGTAAATAATCCTTTATAGATGAATAAATTGAGGCACTTGTAGAGACACGTTTACTTTTTCGTTTATCATCTCAGAAGGACTCAAACTCGGAGTTTGCTTCTCTTGGTCTCGAATGCCTTGTTGAATAGAAGTCTTGATAAGAGTCTCTTGTCGAGTAGTGTCGTCGTGACGATCTTTTCTTCGTCTCTTGACTTGAAGAAATTTGCTCCCGTTGGAATCGTTCATCCAACTTCTTCAATCGTTCTTTAATTGGTTCCAATTTTCTTTGAAGCATTTGACCCACCTCGTGAATAATCGTTTGATATGTTGGGTCGATCAAAACATCGTCATATTCTTCATCATCAATCCCTTCAAAACTTCTTGACATCTTTTTTTTAATCACACAACAAAACTCACACTTCTCTCACACAAAAAAAAATTCACACTATTTGGCTTTTACTTCTCTCGAATGGTCTCACCAATCGCTCTTGCCTTTTTCCACTTGATTTTCACCCCTCAAAGTTCTTCGCAAACTAAGTCGACAAATCAATACCGTTTGGGGTCGGCTTACAAAATTGATATGGCTTTGGTGGGGCAGATGTCAGGATTAAAGGTAGGCTATCAAACAAAATAGAAAGGTTAAGTGTGGCTAGAAATGAATTTTGAGTACTTCGGGCAGCAAACAATGCTTTACAAACTCAAAATGAATTTCAATCACCTTTTTTTTTTTACTTCTGAAACATTTTTTTTCTTCTTTTTTTTTAATTTCTCTTTTTTTTCCAATACTGAATACAAAAGAAGACAAGGAAAAGAAAAAACATTGAATACAATTTTTTTTTGAATTTTTTTTTCAAATTTTTTTTTGAATTTTTTTACAATACCGAAATGCCGATAACTTCGATTCTTACTTCGATTCAGCTAGCTTTGATACCAAATGATACGCCCCGGCTCGGGAAGGAGAGTCGAGTCGTAGATGTGCCCGATCGTGAATTGGAGTAATACTCGAGGGTGGACGAAATAGGTTAAGAAAGAAGAGATAAAGGCTCAAATTTAGTTCAAAAGGGGTTATGAAATGTATTGAGGATTATAGGTGAATGAAAACCAAGTATTCAATTTGAACCAACACAATATAAGTGTGTTAACCCGGGACTTATACGAATAATTAGGAAAGGTTAAATGTTGTATGGATGGAAAACGAATAAAATGGAACCTTGACCCACTATCAAAGATGATAGGAACCTCGGTATAACTTGAACGCCACACTTTGGGTGCAAAGTGATAAGTTCAAAATACAAAAATGGGTTGACGCCACAAGGGTTACTTGATAAGTCTAACCAGTCCTTGGAGAACAATGAGAGTTGAAAACAAACTCACAAAGTAAACAAATTTCATATAAGTTTTAAAAATATATTGTCTAACCTTAAAATGAATACAAAACAAGCTATTTATAGCTAAATTCCTAAGGTAGCCGAATGAATTATAAGATGCTAAATGGTCAGCCAAAATTAAAACAAAAGAGACTAGAAATTTCCAGCAACCTTCCTAAGACATTTTTGGGAAGCTTCATGCATGAAGAAGTCAATTGGACAGCTTCTAGATGTAATCCATTCAGCTGGACATTAATGGAAGTATTGGTGAGCTGAATAAGGGGTCTTGGTTCGGCCAATGAAGTTGAATGCACCTTAATGAAGCCTCCTTGTGAGTTGAACAGCTTGACCATTTTTATTGACGTTTTGGGCACACAAAACAGCTCCTAAATGCTTCTTGGGAGTATGAAACGTCAACCTTGGTTAATTAAGCAACAGACATGCTTTGGCCGAATGGTCACTTGGAAATTCCCCAAACAACAGCTCTTTGCTGTACCCGAAGCAATACCAGCTTTAATGATGTTCAATAACGTCCCCCCCTTGCATGCTTTCATTAATGCCGTCCATGCATGGTGAATATCTCATTTAATTCATGTTTTGCTTCCCTTTAAATGCTGTTCCATACATGGGAACATCTCATTTAATTCATGTCTTTGCTGCACATTAAATCAGCAAGCAACTTCTTTAATTTTGTCCATTAAATGGCCACATGAAAAAGCACAAACAACTCCTTTAATGCCGTTCCTTGCATGTAGAACAGCATCTTTAATGCATGTCTTGCTGTACATTAAATTCGGCCAACATCCACTTCCTTAAATTGCCGTCCAAGCCATTAAACTTGAGCACGAATGAGCTAACTTGAGCTCGAATGAGTTGAACCACACGAAAAGAAATTCAAATGAGCTAAAAATTAGCTTCATCTTGCACTTGGGGCCCTCATGTTTAGGCCAATCTCGATGGCGTTGGATCGTGACATTACATGATATGATCAGGATCACATCAATTTAAGCCTCTTAGTTTAATAAATGAGTTTCTGGTCATTAATACAACTCATCTTAGTTTAATTAAATGAGTTTATTTGATGAATTTAATTTAATGAGTTGCTTCTTTAATTAATCTAGTTACTAGGTTAATTTATTGGTGCATGAGTTAAAGTTCATTAAATACTTCTTTTAATTAACTAGTTGTTGGAATAAATGATGCATAAGTGTGTGTTCATTTATTTACGTAGTTGTTAATTTGTTTAAAGCTTAATAATTAAATAAATGTGACGGTTACATATGTTTTAATTGCAGGTGACTTTTCAATTCACAAAGGCTGTTATGCATTCAATAAAGGAGACTTTTCAAGTTATTTTGGTTACAAAAGAGGGGGCTGTTATAAAAGAAGCATTAAGCATCATTAAAAGAGAGTTTAAAGGATCATTTCATGTCCTTTAAAATCTGGTAGCAGCTTGTTCAAATACCCCAACGTTTTTTTTGCTACTTAATGGACAATTTATGCATTGCAAATTTCATTAAAGTGGCTGGAGTCTATTCAACTAGCCAAAGGGAAAATCAAAAGTCATTTTTCAAGCCTTTAAGGACATTAATTCAGCTAGTTGAAGAGAGGATTTATTGACTCTAGAATTTCAAAACTCTTTAATTTATAATTAGCCCTTTAATAGCACTTTACTATGTGACCATTCGGCTAGCTCATTTTAGCCTTATAAATTCTTGTAACCAAGCCTTTTGGAACACTACTTTTTGGACATTTTTGAATGATATTCTGCCAAATTTGTGAGGCAAACTTTTCTCTGTTTTCGTTCAAAGATTTGTTGGCTACCTAGTGTTCTAGTTTTGTCATCCATTTTCTTTGTTGAAAACTGAACTTATCACTACTTGTAGTGTGGCATTCAAACATACCAAGGTTCCTACTTTGCTAAGTAGCGGGTCGAGGTTCTCATATTCTCCATCCGACCACCTTGAAAACTTATAAACATTTGGGTCAATATTTTCTAATATTGGTTCGTGTTTGTTTTTGAGATCATTTTCATTTTCATTTCCATTCCATTCCATCTTTTCGTTTCATTATAACCAAACCTATAAAAACTTTATATCCATAAACCCATCTACATAAACTTCATATCCATAAACCCATCTTTGAATCCTTTTACATAGCTTCCGCCATTATTTACGTTAAAACATCCTTTTGAACAAATCGAACGCTATTCCTTCGTAGACGATCGGGCAAACTCACATACGACTCGACTCACCCCGAGGCGGATCGTATCAATTAATATTCTGCATATTAAATTTAGTTCACATTAGTTATATTAAGTATGTCTTAAAAGTGTTTATTAATGATAATTAAATTTGTCATAACCGAATTTAATGTTGATATTTGTGTTCACATTAGTTTGAATTAATTCTGTTCACATTTCTCGTAGGAACACAATGGACATATGGAGATTAAAAGCAAGCATGAATTTTTAAGGTGCATGGACGGTTGGGGGACTTTAATCTTTTAGGTGCATGTTCGGCCAAGTGCATGTATGACCATATTAAATGTCTTTAAGGTTCATGAATGTTTCCATCCATGTATGGTGTGCTATCTCTTCATTCTCCAAGGTGACCATTCGGCCAAAGGACACTCACACATGCATGAAGATAGCTTGGCCAATTAGCTTCCCCATGACTCTCTTTAATTCGTTCACACCTATGTTCACATGGCAAGACTATTCGGTTCACCTTGTTCACACTAGAAGACTCTTCAACATTCGGTTTTCACACACATGATGGCCCTTGGAGTCCACAATTAATTCATACTTTTTGGCCGAACATTGCTTCATTTAACAAGGTTGGTCGAACCTCACAAGTGACCATTGGACATCATGCATTCACTTTGTGTTTTCTTAAGCATGAAGATTCATTCATTTCCTATTACCATAGCTGAATCTAGACATGCACATTAAGGGTCATTTTGCTAGAATTTTCTTTAATTAATGTGTAAGCATGAAAGGCCAATCGGCTACCTAGACTTAGGCCTATAAATACTTGTTCAATTTCCATGTAAAGGGACTTTTGAAACTTTTGTTAATGTTGCTGTCGAAATTGTGAGGCAAACTTTTCTTATATTTCGTTCAAAGATTCGTTTGGCATTCCTAGCGTTCTAGTTGTGTCAACTGTGTTCTTTCTTGTACCTGAACTTATCACTATTCGTAGTGTGGTGTTCAACATACTGAGGTTCCTATCTTGTTAGATAGTGGGTCGAGGTTTCCCTTACCAAACCTATCACCGAACTCAAAAGGCTTAATCAACGGGTCGATACCATTTCGGTATTGGTTCTTGAAAGTACCTTTAGTTGTTCAAACCCGTTCTCTTGTTTACCTAATCGAACCTAAACCGACCAATTTGTTCATATCCCTTTGTTCCTACCGTTTCGTTCCTACCATTCCGTTCGTACCCCTCTTTCTACTTCGACCATACCTTTAACTCAACTAAACCTAACGTAACATCTCGTAGACGATCGACAATCTACATACGACTCGACTCTTCTCGAGACGGTTCGTATCAATACCCCTGTAGGGTGAATTATCGAAATACCCTTGTAGGGTAGAAATATTAAAATACCCCTGTAGGGTAGAATTACCGAGATACCCTTGTGGAGTAAAATTACCATTTTACCCCTAGGGTGTTAAATGACTGTTTTGCCCTTGTAGGCAAGTGACTGATTTGGACTGTGTGGTTGACAGATTTGATTGTGAATATATGTTGGTGATATGAATGACTTGACTGTGATTGTTTGATTCAAATATGGGCATGACATTCTGCATACATGACATGTTGCATGGGTTATATTGATGGAGGAAGTGTTCTGGTGGCTATGCCACAAATATCTATATTTGGTGGCTATGCCACAAATATCTGTATCTGGTACTCTGTCACAATATCTGTTCTGGCAGCCATGCTGCAAATTCTATGGTTTGTAGCGGATGGGTGGGTCAAGTTGCCTCCCTACATGGTGTAAGGTTGGTACGGGGTGTATACGGATGGATATGGGTTGGGTTTTCTGCATACATGATATAACTGTTCTGTATCTGTTATGGGCATATAGGCTTCATTCTGATTCTAATTCTAATTCTGATTCTGTCACCTGATTCTGATTCTGATTCTAATTTTGATTCTAGTTCTGATAATGTTTCTTATTCTGTAATGGGCTAAGGCCCATCTAGTACTGTCTGTTATAATGGGCTAAGGCCTAATTGATACTGAAACTGTAAGTAGGGCTGGGGCCAGACTTTTAATTCTTTTATATGACTGACTGTTCCTTTTATATAGTAGGGGATTTCACACTGAGTTTTCGTAAACTCAGCCCGTTTATTAACCTTTCAGGTAATTTCCAGCCTTAAACGGATTGAAGCTGCGAGGGGCTCGGAGGAAGCCACACACACTTTTTATGTTACAGTTCTGATTATTACATTTAAATGTTTTTATGTGAGTTGTAGTAAAGCCGTTGTAATTTTTTGGATTTCAAATTTAGAATTTTATTTATTGTTCTTATAATTGCTAGTATTAGAACACAGTTTTCCAAAGCAACTACTGTTGTTCAAAACATCACGTATCCGAATTGTTTTTAAATTAAGCTTCCGCAACTGCCAAGATCTTTACAAAGTTGTTAAGAATGTTATTCAGTTGAGGTTTTCTAACAAGGTTTAAAAAGGGTATAGGTTTTTAATTATTAAGAAGGGTTTTTAATGGAAACATGGTTTTCGAAAAACACTTCAATGTGACACGCCAAATTCGAGCCAAACTTCCAGGCCGGGTTTGGGGTGTTATAGGCATAACTTAAAATCATCAAAAAATCAAAAATTGAGACATGGGCTTTATAGTACACTAAGCAACGATCACAAAAACATAGAAATTATCAAAAACCGATCAAAAATTATACCTCAATAAAGCTTTAACCTAGCCAAACCCTTAAGGCTTCTTTTTCTTTTATTTTCTTTGTATTTTCGACAAGAACAAGGATGATAATGGCTTTGTTTCATGTTTTATTTTATTTTAATTACTTAAATATGCATTTTCCCAAATTACCCTTGCATCAAAACATTAATATGCCATCCGCTAATGTCCACTATTGTCATTTAATCATAAATTTGGTCAAATAACTACCTAAGGACCTCAAAATTATAAAGCCAAGTCAATTAAGCACTTTTAACATCTAGCACACAGCTTTTACCTTTTTCGCAATTAGGTCCTTTTTGCAAATTAAGCACACAAACAGTTAAATTTTTATACAAGATTTTTACACATGTCAATTTACTTATAATAACCACGAAAAATAATATTAAAATATTTATCTAACTTGGATTTGTGGTCTCAAAACCACTATTCTGACTAGGGTCAAAACCAGACTGTTACATTACTTTGGCACCCTTATCACCAAAGCAAGTCATGGAAGATCAACAACGTTTAAAACAATCCATGGAGGAAATGAGAGAAAAAGAAGAAATTAAAAGTGAAAAACAAAGAAAAGAAGAAAAATCGAGAGAAAAGAATGAGAGCTGTGAAGAAAATAAAAGCGTTGAGCAAGAAAAAGAAAAAGAAAAAGAAAGAAAAATGAGTGAGAAAAAGAAAGGTCTTTTGATTAACCATTGTCTTTGTGTTTCTTCATCATTTCAAGTTAATCAAAGAAAAAAATTTGAACTTCACTACCTTTTCGAGGACAGAAAGTTTGTGTTGATTGAAAAAGGTAAAACCAATCTCAATCTCCCTAATTCCAACGGTAAGCAAGGTGAGAATTCTTTATTCCTTAACCCACTCCATTCGAATTGTATTGACAGCTTTGCTCATGACTTTTGTTTTGAAAAGGTTCCATCCATTGTTGTTAACAATTGCTATTCTTTGATTGGTGACAACATGTTTGTTTTAAAAGATCTTCGTGAGTGGCACTTTTGGAAAATGTGATGTTGACCAGCTTGTTGGTAAAGTGTTAACCGATTGGCAATTGTAAGGTTTATGTAGGAAAAATCATGAATTCTATGAATCTTTTCATTTGCTTGATTGTGAAAATGGATTATTGAATCTATCTTTTTGTAACAATCATGCTTGTCTTGACCGAAGGACATTTGGATTTCATGTCTGTTTGGATAAATTCATACGACATGCTGATTCTAGCTTGATTTCAAGTCTTATGTCTTTTTTTGTTGCCGAATATAAAATCCATTCAAAAAAGACTTACGACAAATCATTCATCCCATTCGTCCAAGAAGGTCTGAGTAAGAATCAATGTTTTTAATTGAACAAACGACTCGACTTGAGGACAAGTCACTTTGAAGAAGGGGGAATGATGTAAGCACGCCTAGGAGCTCATCAAGCACGAGCCAAGAACTCTTCAAGCTTGCTAAAAGACCAATGACTCGAGCACGAGCTAGGCAATTTCAAGAAGCTGTTTCAGCTTTATTATTCAAGTTTTAGGAGAAAACAAGCTCGATGATAATGGTGAAGCTCAGACCAGCTCCCTAAAGAATCCTTGCACCTTTGTGCAAGTTGAACTCAGCTCCTCTCCTGCTCTCCGAGCCCCGTTCAGCTCAAATCAGCTCACTTGAGCTTACTTCAACTCGTTTGAGCCCAATTCCATTCATTTTCAGCTCGTTTCCTTTATCATTCAAATAAATTCAGTATTAGTTTTAATTTATTTAATTTGGTGTAGCTAAAATAATTATCGTGTGTTTTATGTTTAAAATCTAGACATCTTAAATATGTTTTTAATTTAATACATGTATTAATAAGTGTTAGTCAATATTTGTTTTAATGTGTCTTTGTCCATTACATGTTTTTATTATGTCTTAGCTTCAGCCCAATTAAATATGTTAGAATTAAAGTGTCTTAAGCTGAAACATGTTTTAAATGTCATAGTTGGTGCCGAATTTATGTTGTCCTAAGTTGATTTAATTTTCTAATTAATATGTTTGTAGGAACATGCATAGGACGACATTAAAATGGTGTGTTAGCTGATACGAACTGCCTCGGGGAGAGTCGAGTTCACTTAATTGCCCGATCGTCGTTCGAGAGATTCATTCGTGCTTCGGGTTTTAAGATTAGAAGTGAATGAAAAGAAACGGATAAGCGGAAGGTTTCAAAGTAGGATGGATTTAATAATAGGTTCGGTTTGGGATAACAAGAAAATAGGTTGAAAGATGGAAATGGAAAACGAGCTTAACGTTAGGAATGATTCAACACTAGGAAGTGTCACCCCGGTTCCTATATTGTTAAGGTGAAAAGATGGATAGATGGATAGGTGAACGCCACACCAAGATTGGTGATAAGTTCAAACAAGACGATTGACGCCACTAGCACAAGCCAAATAAGTCTTTCGAAACTTGTACGAGATATGAGAGGAAGCAACCTCACAAGAACAAATGTTCATTAACAAATTTGGCAAAAGTCTAAAAAATGTCTAACCTTTTTACAAATGAAATTTAACAATTATTTATAGCCTAAAACATGGTCAACCGAATGGCCTCAAAAAGTAGCTGAATGTTCACTTAATTAAACCTTTAAATGAGCTGAAATTTCCAGAAAAAATTTAGGAAATTCTAGGATGCTTCCTCCAGCCTTAAGAACATATTTGGACAGCTTCCAAGGTGTCTTCATGCAGCTGGTGATGTGATCTCAATCGCATCATGTTGTGGCACCACTTGTTGCTATCATGATTGGCCTAAACACGAGGGCCCCAAGTGCAAGATGAAGCTCAATCTCAGCTCAATAAGCTCAATCTTAGTCTTTCCCAGCTCGAATTAGCTCACATGAGCTTAATTTAGCTTGTTTGAGCTCAATTTAGCTTACTTTAGCTCGTTTGAGCTTGGCTTAAGTTTATTTCAACTCATTTATTTTAATTTCTGAATAAATTAAGTAATTTATTAATTTAGCTTAAATTACTAGAGCTCATAATTATGTTTTGACTTATTACATGTTTTAAATGTGTCTTGGCTGAATTTAATATGTCTTGTTAAGACTTTATTAAATTTGTCTAATTTAATTTATGTTTAATTAGTGTGTCTAAATTATATTAATGTTTGTTCAGCTGAATTTTATGTGATTTAATTTTGGTTCATGTGTTTTTGTAGGTGAGTTGAATTTGGAGAGTAATTAAACAAGGTTCATGCATGATAGGTTCAATGTATGGGACGGTGCATGTAAGGCCTCTTTCAATGAATGGTGGCTGATCCATTTGGCTCCCCAAGGCACCTATTTGGCCAAAAGGTGTCCAGCAACTTAAAGCACAAGCTTGGCCGATCGTATTCCCAAGGCAGCATCTAAGCCATTCACACCTCAATTTGACCAATCAGCTCCTATACATGTATGGGTGGATTCATGAACGTCCAAAGGGAGGGAATATTACCTTAATTCATCACATTGAATGTATAATGTGCATGTACAAAGGGGAGAACGAATTTACAAGGTACATGCTTCCATTCATGAACCAGCCCATCATTAAAGCTTTAATTAAGAGAGATGCATTACCCATGCACCTAGCATTCGTCCAAGAGGGGTTGGATATGAATTGAAGATGCACATTCATGGAACAAGGAAGCTTTCTTATTGGTTAAGCATGCATGAACGGGTTTTGGGAAGAAACATGATTATTCAACCATGCATGAACTTACACTATCCATGAACAGAGATTTAATGCTTGAAGTGTGAACATTTTTAATTGTTGTGTGAACACATGAGTAGCTGAATTTTAATAGGCATTAGAGAGCCTATAAATAGTTTATTTTGTTTATTGTAAAAGGTTACAGAATTTGATTATTGAAAACTTGATTGTGAGGTTTCCTCCTATCCTATTTCGTACGAGTCTCGTTCTGACTTATCTAGCTCGCTAGTGGCGTCAACCCGACTTCTTGAACTTATCACCATCCTGGTGTGGCGTTCATCCACCTTTTTATACCTTTGGTTCCTACCTCTCTATAGGGAACGGGTCAAGGTCCATCTTCGACAATCCATTAAACCCACTTTAAGCAATATAAGTCCCGGGGCAATACTTCATATAGTATTGAATCGTTCTTCGCTTGAGTTCTATTTTTCCATTCCATTTTAACTATTAAATTATAAACAATATTTCTTTATTTCACCGAGCCTATCAAACATCTATCCAAACCATCTTTTGAACCAATTTTCTCAACTTCCGCTATAAAAAATCATCTAACTCCATCTATCTACAAAATCGAACAAACTTCTCGTCGACGATCGGGCAATCAAGTGAATCGACTCAATCAACCAAGCCAGATCACATCATTTGGTATCAGAGCTACTAAAACGAGGAGTACCGATGTTCGTATCAGGCCGCAAGTAGGTTCGTAACGTAAAAAAAGTCAAAAAAATAAAAAAAATTTGTTGGAATTTAATTTAATTTTTTTTCTTCCTTGTATTTAGTTTACTATTGTATTGGATTTAAAAAAAAGAAGAAGAAATTCGAAAAAAAAATTTTAAAAAAAAAAGAAAAAAAAGTGACAAAAAAATCGAGTTAAAAGAAAAAAAAGAAAAAAAAAGTGAAAAGTCTTGCGAGTTTTTATCATTATCACTTATTACTCCGATCATCAAGTTTCCCTTCCTACCATTATTTACCATCCCAACGCCACATTTTAAACCAATTTTCTTCTTTATTCAGCCTACCCTACACCCGACATTATTCCTTGTAACCCATTTTGAAACCGACCCTCAAGCAGCAAATTAAGTCTATCGAGACGAATTACGAATTTGTGAGACGAGGTCGAGTGATAAAAGGCAAGAGAGCGTGAGTTCATTCAAAAAAAAAGCCTAAAAGAGAGTTCAAACACGAGTGAGTGAATTTTTCTTTTTGAGCGAACTTGAGAGATTTGTGGTGAGAATTATTTTTCTTTCTAATTTAACTTTTGTTTTCTAATATTTTGTTGAAGCATGTCTGAAGAATTTTCTGAATTTGAATTCCAAATGTGGAGACAAGAAATGCAAAGGATAATGCGATCTGAATTTCGACAATTCGACAAAGATAAAGAAGATTTGACATCTACTATCGTTGACATCAAGATTAGTGTAATCCTTCAAAGATTGGAAAATGAACCACAATGTGAAGATATGTTTCACACGCGTTGCCGTGTCCACGATAAAGTTTGTTGCCTCATTATTGATGGTGGAAGTAGGTCAAACATGGCTAGTATTCGAACGGTAAAAAAACTTGGCTTGGCCACTACCAAGCATCCACGACCCTATCAACTGCAAGGACTTGGTGTTGAAGGCAAATTTGAAGTTACTCAACAAGTGCGTGTTGCATTTTCCATCGGAAGATACCAAGACGAAGTCCTTTGTGATGTTGTGCCTATTCAAGTCTGCCATTTGTTGCTAGGAGAACCATGGCAATCGGATCGCAAGGTCATTCACGATGAACGTACCGATAGGTATTCCTTCAAGCATCAAGGAAGGAAAATCACTTTAGCACCGCTCACACCGGAACAAGTGCAAGAAGACCAATTCAAAATGAAGCAATCCATTGAGCGAGAAAAGAAGAAAGAGATTGAAAAAGAAATTGAAAGAAAACAAAAAGAAAACGAAAAAGAAAAAGAAATTGCAAAAGAAAAAGAAATCGAAAAAGTGAGAGAAAAAGAAAATGAAGAAAAGAAAATTGAAAAAGAAAAAGCGAAAAAAGAAATTGAAAGAGAACTTGAAAAGAAATCAAGTGAAAAAGAAAGAGAGTCTATAAAAGAAACGAGTGAAGTGAGTAATCACGAAAAAGAGAGGAATTCTTTTGCTAACCCCCTTTCGAAATTACCTTGTGATTTTTCTTTGTTTCAGGTTTGCAAGATTCCATCCACGGATTGGTTCCAACTTCATTACCTTTCTACCAAGAGACGTTTTCAATTGATTGAAAGAGGTAAGTTGGAAGATAAAAATGATTGTCACATTTCCAATGGTAAGCAAGGTAAGGGTTCCTTGTTGAGCGAGTTTCAACTCATTTACTCACATGTTTATGACAAGATTGCTGAAAATTGTTTTTGTGAAATTGTTTTCCCCATTGAATTGGTTAATTTTTGTTCATCTATTATTTATGATTTTGTTTCAACTAGTGCTTTGAAAAGTTTTTTCTATGATAAGTTTGTTGTTGGCAATTTTATTGAAGGCGTTCGATTAGATCAGCATGAACAAAGTGTGATAGTGTGCGATAAAGATTATTCACATACAAAGTTCGATTTGTTTGATTATCATATTCTGAATGATGGTGATTACACCTTCCATAGTGGTAAGAAGTGTTTTCCTATTGATGAGTATGGTATTGGCAAGAATTTTACTGAAGTACGAATAAATCCGCACAAACAAATTTTGAACTCTTGTGATAAAAAGTTGGCATGTGAAACGCCTAGTCTACTTGTGTGTGGTGATAATTTGAATTTTCTATTTTTTTGCATAAATTCCCCATGTTTGAACAACTCTATTCGAATGAGATTTACGATGTATGAATGTTTGAACATATGCATGCTCAAATTCTTTTTGTTCCACTTGTGTGAATTGTTGGTAATTAAGAAATTCACACTGCATTTTGGAACGAGTGAACAATATCGTGTGTTCAACCCTGGAGTTTGCTATTCTGGTTCATCTTTGAGAGAAGGCAAGCATTGTAAATTTTGTTTGAATGACCAAGTAAACAATTGTTGCTTGTATGATGCTTTGTCACTAAGTTTGAAAACGAGACGTGTGAATCTTGTTGGCTTGTTAAGACAAAATCAAATTTTTGATTGTAGAGAATGTTGTTTATTTTTGTTTAACAGAATCAAGACATATGAATGTTTAAAGGCATGCTTGTTTAATTTTCTTTTGATCCGAATATGTGATAAGACGATGGCATGTAAAATGGTTAGTGCATTTGAATTTGAAGATGGTGTCTCAAATCTGCCTTGCTATATAAATTCTGCATGTTTAAGTAAGATTGATCGAGTGGAACTTAGATTACATGATCATTTGGAGGACTCCTTGATAAATTTTGATTATAAATTTGATTTGATTCTGATGCATCCTTTATTACCAAGTATGGAAAACCATTGTGAACAGGTAAGATCCACTTCTACATTTGATCCCGGCATTGGATTATGCATTCTAATTTTGAATAAGATTCTGAAAAGATCGTTTGAGTTTATAAATTTTAGTGTCACTAATTCGTTCCATTTCTATGTAGGTGACACTTTGGAATGGTTTCCTTCAAAAGAGGGAGGGCATGGAACTAAATCATTTTCTTTTCAAACCATTTGTGGTTCCTGGAGTTTTAAAAACAATACTTTTCGGATCATGAACAAAAGGGCTTGTGATTTTGAAAAATTTTTCGCGAGCAAGTGGCCCGATTTGAGGACAAATCGTCTTCAAGAGGGAGGGTATGATGTGATCTCAATCGTATCATGTTGTGGCACCACTCGTTGCTATCATGATTGGCCTAAACACGAGGGCCCCAAGTGCAAGATGAAGCTCAATCTCAGCTCAACAAGCTCAATCTTAGTTTTTCCCAGCTCGAATTAGCTCACATGAGCTTAATTTAGCTCGTTTGAGCTCAATTTAGCTTACTTTAGCTCGTTTGAGCTTGGCTTAAGTTTATTTCAACTCATTTATTTTAATTTCTGAATAAATTAAGTAATTTATTAATTTAGCTTAAATTACTACAGCTCATAATTATGTTTTGACTTATTACATGTTTTAAATGTGTCTTGGCCGAATTTAATATGTCTTGTTAAGACTTTATTAAATTTGTCTAATTTAATTTATGTTTAATTAGTGTGTCTAAATTATATTAATGTTTGTTCAGCTGAATTTTATGTGATTTAATTTTGGTTCATGTGTTTTTGTAGGTGAGTTGAATTTGGAGAGTAATTAAACAAGGTTCATGCATGATAGGTTCAATGTATGGGATGGTGCATGTAAGGCCTCTTTCAATGAATGGTGGCTGATCCATTTGGCTCCCCAAGGCACCTATTTGGCCAAAAGGTGTCCAGCAACTTAAAGGACAAGCTTGGCCGATCGTATTCCCAAGGCAGCATCTAAGCCATTCACACCTCAATTTGACCAATCAGCTCCTATACATGTATGGGTGGATTCATGAACGTCCAAAGGGAGGGAATATTACCTTAATTCATCACATTGAATGTATAATGTGCATGTACAAAGGGGAGAACGAATTTACAAGGTACATGCTTCCATTCATGAACCAGCCCATCATTAAAGCTTTAATTAAGAGAGATGCATTACCCAT
This sequence comes from Gossypium hirsutum, assembly GCF_007990345.1. Classification (NCBI taxonomy): domain Eukaryota; kingdom Viridiplantae; phylum Streptophyta; class Magnoliopsida; order Malvales; family Malvaceae; genus Gossypium; species Gossypium hirsutum. Next base: position 74,149,750 of record NC_053434.1, on the reverse strand, counting down.
GCACCTAGCATTCGTCCAAGAGGGGTTGGATATGAATTGAAGATGCACATTCATGGAACAAGGAAGCTTTCTTATTGGTTAAGCATGCATGAACGGGTTTTGGGAAGAAACATGATTATTCAACCATGCATGAACTTACACTATCCATGAACAGAGATTTAATGCTTGAAGTGTGAACATTTTTAATTGTTGTGTGAACACATTAGTAGCTGAATTTTAATAGGCATTAGAGAGCCTATAAATAGTTTATTTTGTTTATTGTAAAAGGTTACAGAATTTGATTATTGAAAACTTGATTGTGAGGTTTCCTCCTATCCTATTTCGTACGAGTCTCGTTCTGACTTATCTAGCTCGCTAGTGGCGTCAACCCGACTTCTTGAACTTATAACCATCCTGGTGTGGCGTTCATCCACCTTTTTATACCTTTGGTTCCTACCTCTCTATAGGGAACGGGTTAAGGTCCATCTTCGACAATCCATTAAACCCACTTTAAGCAATATAAGTCCCGGGGCAATACTTCAATAGTATTGAATCGTTCTTCGTTTGAGTTCTATTTTTCCATTCCATTTTAACTATTAAATTATAAACAATATTTCTTTATTTCACCGAGCCTATCAAACATCTATCCAAACCATCTTTTGAACCCATTTTCTCAACTTCCGCTATAAAAAATCATCTAACTCCATCTATCTACAAAATCGAACAAACTTCTCGTCGACGATCGGGCAATCAAGTGAATCGACTCAATCAACCGAGCCAGATCACATCAGCTGGTTTCATTTAAAATAAAGGTGAGCTAATCAGCCACCTAGTTTGACTCCCCTAATTTGACCCTAGTCGGGAAGTGGTTTCGGGACCGCTAAACCGAGTTGTAGAAATAATTGAATATAATATTTTATGTCTATTATATGTATATATGCATGTGTGAAAATTTCATGTTTGAATTTTGTTAATTGTAAGTGAATTTTATTAAATAGGACTTATGTGAGAAAATTTAGAAATGTGCTAGGCAAATGTGAAGTGGCCTATTAATGCATGTTATGAAAATGATGGGTTTGCATGTCAAATTACCCAAAATTTGAGCTAGTGGCCGGCCATGCTATGGGTGGAAACATGTTGGGAACATGTTGGCTTAGTGTGTTATGTTAGAAAGAATAAATAAAGGGTTAGTAATTAAGTAATGAAAAGGGAGGGGTGATGAAAACAAAGTTGTCTCATCCATCCCCCCCCTCCATTTTGCCGTAACTAGACAAAGAAAAGAAAAAAAAAAGAAAGGGTGTTCATCCTTTAACACCTTGGCCGAAAATTTGAAGGAGGAAGGAAGAAGAAATGTTGAAGAGATTCGGCCATGCATGTAACTAGACTAAGGTATGTTTGATGATGTTCCATGAGATGCATGCATGTTTTAGTTGTTAGTTTGAGTTCTACCTAGCCCATGGTCTAAATCTTGCTATGTGATGGAGATGATATTCGGCCATGGGTGTTGTCCTTCTTGGTTTGTGTTTTGATGTTGTGGTGATGAGGCATGAAGATGATTGAGCTTGAGTGTTTAATAAAAAGGTTTGGATGTGAGAGTGTGTGAGGAGTAGAAATGAGGGGTCTTAGCAACTTCATGAAGGTTCGGCCATGGTGCTTCAATATTGCACTTGTGTTTAACCCTAGGATTAATTAGTTATATGGTTAGTATGGGTATGGGTGACCGAATATGAGAGATGAATAGATGGAGAGTTTAGTGAACCGATATGTGGTAAATGTTAAGTGTTAAATGAGATAGAAATGATAGATTAATGTTGCACATTCGGCTATAGTTAGGCATGTTGATGATCTTATCTTGACTTAGATAATTAGGCATAAAAGGGTGGTAATGAGATTGAGGTTGTTGAATGGTTAGTTGGGTAACAAATGAAGCATTCGGCCATCACTTGGGAGCTTATGTGATGTTGAGTTTAAAATTAGCAAAGGTGATTACCGAATGTCCAAGTATGCATATGCATGTGTGATTAGATTATTGATAGTATGGTAATTGCATGAGGTTATTAGCCGAATAGCTAAGAACATAAAGTAGCAAGATGAAAATTTTACCATGTCGTTTCGTATGTCATAAAATCATTAAAATGTGGATACCAATATATGTAGCAAAGCAGTTAAATGAGTTAATTTATTTGTTTAAGCTCAAGACTCTAAAGGAGAGGCGTCCAACAAGGGAAAGGAAAAAGTGATCGAATAGCCGCCGAAATTGTTCGACCACATCCGAGGTAAGTTTTAAGTGATTAAACGTTGAGTAAATTCAATTATAATAGGACATTATGAGTTTATTTAATAAGATATGATGTGGCCATGATATGTTCTAAGCTCAAATGGTAAGTTCTTAAGTGTTTGAGCTTGGGAATTCAAGGGTAATTCGAAATAGTCAGCTTAGGACAGCAGCAGTAACGTGACTTTAGAAAATCACCATAAATTTATGGATTTGAATTAGAGGCTGAATGAGACATTAAATTAAAGCTTAATGAGTCTAGTTTCTTATAAAAGAAACCGTGTAAGCAAAGGAATTTCCGATAATGAGATACTTAAAGTTGTGTGAGACAGCGCAGAATGACACTGTAATCCTCTGTTCTATTTTTAGAAAATCATTATAAATTGTACAAAAATAGTTATAAGATAAAATTTATATGCTTAGACTCCTTAATGAGTCTAGTTTCAAATGAAATCAAATACAACACATTTTGAATTCAGTAAAATGAGAAATTTGATTCGTAGTGAAGAGTGGTCAGATTAGTCAAATAGTGAAACAGGGGAAACTTTAAGAAAAATCTGGTATTGATTGGCCAAACCTAAAATTCTGGAAATTTTATGGATGGAAGATATGAGAGTCTATATTCAGGAAAAATTAACGGAAAGTGATTTGGAGTTTTGTAGCTCCAGTTATAAATAATTTAGTGACTATTGCTCAGGAAAAACAGCTTGTGCTGAATTTGAGATTATGTTGTGAACCTTGATAAACTTGTTTTAGTTGCTCATAAGCTATTGATTAAACCCATACTTGAATTCTAAATCGTGATATTGTAAGTTTATGAGTATTCGAATATGAAATGATAGTAAGGCCTAATGGCCGATGTGATGAATGTGAAAGTGTATATGTGTGATAAGGCCTAATAGCCGATGTGATGAATGCGAAAGTGTATATATGTAATAAGGCCTAATGGCCGATGTGATGAATGTGAAAGTGTATATGTGTGATAAGGCCTAATAGCTGATGTGATGAATGCAAAAGTGTATATATGTAATAAGGCCTAGTGGCCGATGTGATGAATGTGAAAGTGTATATGTGTGATAAGGCCTAATAGCCGATGTGATGAATGCGAAAGTGTATATATGTAATAAGGCCTAATGGCCGATGTGATGAATGTGAAAGTGTATATATGTGATAAGGCCTAATAGCCGATGTGATGAATGTGAAAGTGTATATATGTAATAAGGCCTAATGGCCGATGTGATGAATGTGAAAGTGTATATATGTGATAAGGCCTAATGGCCGATGTGATGAATGTGAAAGTGTATATATGTGACGGGGCCGATGATACGGCCACGCCTTGGGCACACTTTTGGACCAGCTCCCTAAGCATTGTTTGCAAATCCATGCAAGCTGAATTAGTTCAATTCCTTCTCATTGAGCTCTGTTTAGCTTGTTTCCAGCTCACTCGAGCTCAAGTCAACTCATTCAAGCTCAATTCAGCTCAATCTTAACCTAATGAGCTTATTTTTAGCTTTCTTTAGCTTGCATTTATTTTCCTGAAATAAATCATTTAATTTGTCTTTAGTTGAATTAGTTGTTTATTTTAAGTTAATTAATTTGTTAAATCTGGACAAATAATTAATTAAGTGTTTTAATTATATCTAAATTAAATACTTAATTAATTATGATGTTTTAAATATGTATGAAATTGTTAATATGTATGGCCAAATTTAATGTGCAAATTATTGAGTTCATATGCTGCTAATTTAATGTGTTTGAAATGCATTTAACTTGCTTATTTAATTTGCTGCAGGTTCATGAACGGATTGGTGCAATGTATGGGAGTGTGCATGCACAATTGAGGTTCAATGGATGGCATTTAAAGGAGCACATGCATTTGGGACGTTCATGCAAGAGGGAGTTGCTGAAAGTTCATGTATTTGAAGATTCATGGATCATATTTATGGGGGAAAATTACATGGGACGTTTCATGCATGATTCATGCATTTTCAAGATGACCATTCAAGTATTTTAGGCACATTAATGCCTCATTCAGCCAAGGGAGATGTAGGATCATTAAAGAGCTGCACATTTATGGAATTATGGAGATTCTTCAAGGCTAAGGATGCATGAATGCATCAAGTGAAGCATCATGATGGTTCGGCCAATTCATGTACCATCTTCAAGCATGAACTAAATTTTAATGCTATTTGTGTGAACATGTTAAATACTTGTGTGAACAGAATTTAAGTTAGTGTGAACAACATAGATGCCGAATATCAATAGGCATTTTAGGCTTATAAATAGCTTACTTGTTTATTGTAAAAGGTTACAGAATTTGATCAATTAAACTTAATAGAACTTTTGTTCTTGTGAGGTTACCTCCTCTCTTCTTTCGTTCGAGTCTCGAAGCGACTTATCTAGCTTGCTAGTGGTGTCAATCTGAACTCCATTAAACTTATCACCGAATCGGTGTGGCGTTCAACCATATTTTTATACCTTTGGTTCTTACCTCTATATAGGTATTGGGTCAAGGTTCGCTTCTATCCTTCCACAAATTTCACCTTAAGCAATATAAGACTCGGGCAATACTTTTTAGTATTGAACATTCTTGACGTTTAAGTTTTATTTTCCATCTCCATCAATTACCTTTTTCTAACCTACCTTGTTTCTATTCTAAACCGAATTTATCAACACCAAACCACTCATCTAAACCCTCTCAAAGCTTCCGCAACCCTTAGCCTAAATCACCCAATTTTGACAACTCCAACTACTCCTCGTAGACGATCGGGCAACTTTGTGAAACGACTCGATTAACCTGGGCCGGATCACATCATTTGGTATCAGAGCTTACAAAACGAGGAGCACCGACGTTTGTAGCTATCTCGAAAGATAGGTTTGTAAAAAAAAGTTTCAAAAAAAAAATCAAAAAATCTCAAGTTGTAATTTTATTTTATTTTCTCTTTTCTTTATTGTATTTACCTTACTATTGTATTGGAGTATCAAAAAAAATCGAAATTCAAAAAAAAAAAGAAGTGAGCAAAAAAGAAAAAAAAGTAAAAAAAAGAACAAAAAAAAGTGAAAAGTCTTGTGAGTTTTATTTTCATCTCTTATTACTCCGATCATCAAGTTTCCCTTCCTACCATTATTTACCCATCCCAACGCCACACTTTAAACCAATTTTTTCTTTATTTAGCCTACCCTACACCCGACGTTATCCCTTGTAACCCATTTTGAAACCGACCCTCAAGCAGCAAATTAAGTCTATCGAGACGAATTACGAATTTGTGAGACGAGGTTGAGTGGTAAAAGGCAAGAGAGCGTGAGTACATTAGAGTAAGCAAAAGCCTAAAAGAGAGTTCAAACTCGAGAGTGAGTGAATTTTTCTTTTTGAGCGAATTTGTGAGGTTTGTGGTAAGGTATTTATTTTCTTTATTTTTTTAACATTTTCTTTTCCATTACTTAATCATGTCTCGAGAAACATTTTCCGAATCAGAATTCCAATATTTGATGCAAGATATGCGTAGAATGGTGAAATCAAAATTTGATAAGTTGCATGATTATTTGGATCGAGTGGAGGAAAGAGCTCGATGGAAGCCAAACTCATCGGGTCAAGAGACGAAGACAAGATCATCACGAAAGCACACATCCAATGATTATTCGAGAAGAGATTCATACCATTATTCCTATTCAATGAGGAACTCAAGACGAAGCAAAGCAAGTTTTGAGTTTGAAGCTTTTCAAGGTGACGAACGAGAAATCACAAGTAGTCATTCGTATGCACCAAGGTATTCATCTGCCAAGAATCAATCTCGAAGAGGTGATCATTTTTTGTATGAAAGTCGATCCAATTATACCCAACAAGAGTCATTTAGTGCTGATTCATTTGTAACATCTCCATCCTATAATGAAGGAGCGAGGCAAAAAGAAAAAGAAATAAGAAGAAAAGAAAGACAAGAAATGTTGATGAGAGAAAATGAGCATATATGGAATGAAATCGAGAGACGAAAAAAAGAAATGAAAGAAAAGGAACAAGAAATCAAAAAAGTGAGAGAAAAAGAAAATGAAGAGAAAGAATTCGAAAAAGAAATTGAGATTGAACAAGAGTGCAAGCGAGAAAGAGAAATCGAAAGAAAAGAAGAAAAGATTGAAAAAGAAAAAGAAATCCAAAAAGAGAGTGAGGTCAAAAATAAAATTGAAAATGAGAGAGGAAATGAAAAGAGAAAAAAAGAAGTTCAGATTAGAAAAGAGTTTGAAAAAGAGAAGAGTGAAAAGGGAGAAAGCAATCGAGCAAAAGTGAGGAATGTTCTAACTAACCCATTTGCAAGTTTGCCGTGTAAATTTTCTTCTTTCCAGGTTTCCAAGGAACCGATTGACAAGTTTCAACTTCAATACCTTTCCATGGATAGAAGGTTCACTTTGGCTGAAAAAGGTAGTGTTCTCAACGATCCTAGTTCGCCTATGCCAAAAGGTAAGCAAGGTATGAGTCTTGAAATTTTTAAAGCACCTCTGCCTTTTTCGATTGTTGATGGGTCCTTTGTTGATGATTTGGTCTTTAGAAAGAATCTAAACTTTGACGTGGCTACTTGTCATTCTTTGATTGATGATGACCCATTTGTTTTGTCTGATGATAAAAAGATTCTTGCTTTTGAAAAATATTATTTTCTTGATGATATTAGTTGTTTGTCTTTAACTTGCAATGGAATACATGTTTTGGATCCGCAAGATGAAAGTCCATATAAAATGTTCATTCTCACTGATCATGTTGAAAAGGAATGGAAATGTATTGATGAATACGCCATTGGCAAGATTTTTGATGAACAGCGAATAAATCAACACCAACAAAATCTGGAATTGTGTGATCAAAAGTTGACATATCATTTGCTTGGTTGTGTTGATCATGTGGATTCTCTAATTTATGGTGTGAAATTTCCATGTTTTCATAAATATTTTCGAATGAAATTTAAAAGGTTTGCTTGTTTGAATTTGAGTATGCTAACACCATCGTTGTTTAATTTGTGTAAATTGTTGGAGATAAAAGGACTCTTTTTGCCATTTGGATCGAGTAGTCAAAATCATGTCTTTAATCCTGGAGTTTGTTATTATGAATCATCCATGAAAGAAAGCAAGTATCGTAAATTTTGTTTGAATGAATGTGTAAACAATTTTTGTTTGTATGATGCTTTGTCTTTAAGTTTGAAAATGAGACATGTGAATCTTGTTGGTTTGTTAAGTCAAAATCCAAATTTTGTTTTTGGAGGTTGTTCTCAACTATGGTCTAAAAGATCTGAACATGTTTTGCATGATAATCATTTTGAGATGTTTAGTGTTCTTTCTATGAAGTCTGTCATGAAATTGCTAAATCAAATTGAAATGGCAAGAGAAAATTTTGTTTTTGACCCTGGAGATTATTATTCTTTGTTCTTGTTAAAAGGGCTTGGATTCTGTAATTCTGATCTTCGAGATTATGCCTTTCGACTGTTTTGTGATTTAGGTTTGTTTCTATCGAGAAAAAAGGTAAGAACAATTTCTTTTTTTGACCCTGGTATCAGTTTATTTGTTCGAATTGTGAATCAAATTTTGGAAAGTTCCTTTGTGTTTAATCTTCATTGTGTCACTAATTTGTTTTATTCTTTTAAAGGTGACAATGTGAAGTGGTACCCTCCTAAAGAGGGAGGGCATGCGAATGAGCTTCTTTTGATCCGAGTCAATTGTGGCTTTCAAAATCATCAACAATTTTTCGCGAGTAAATGGCCCGATTTGGGGACAAATCGCTTTAAAGAGGGAGGGGATGATACGGCCACGCCTTGGGCACACTTTTGGACCAGCTCCCTAAGCATTGTTTGCAAATCCATGCAAGCTGAATTAGTTCAATTCCTTCTCATTGAGCTCTGTTTAGCTTGTTTCCAGCTCACTCGAGCTCAAGTCAACTCATTCAAGCTCAATTCAGCTCAATCTTAACCTAATGAGCTTATTTTTAGCTTTCTTTAGCTTGCATTTATTTTCCTGAAATAAATCATTTAATTTGTCTTTAGTTGAATTAGTTGTTTATTTTAAGTTAATTAATTTGTTAAATCTGGACAAATAATTAATTAAGTGTTTTAATTATATCTAAATTAAATACTTAATTAATTATGATGTTTTAAATATGTATGAAATTGTTAATATGTATGGCCAAATTTAATGTGCAAATTATTGAGTTCATATGCTGCTAATTTAATGTGTTTGAAATGCATTTAACTTGCTGATTTAATTTGCTGCAGGTTCATGAACGGATTGGTGCAATGTATGGGAGTGTGCATGCACAATTGAGGTTCAATGGATGGCATTTAAAGGAGCACATGCATTTGGGACGTTCATGCAAGAGGGAGTTGCTGAAAGTTCATGTATTTGAAGATTCATGGATCATATTTATGGGGGAAAATTACATGGGACGTTTCATGCATGATTCATGCATTTTCAAGATGACCATTCAAGTATTTTAGGCACATTAATGCCTCATTCAGCCAAGGGAGATGTAGGATCATTAAAGAGCTGCACATTCATGGAATTATGGAGATTCTTCAAGGCTAAGGATGCATGAATGCATCAAGTGAAGCATCATGATGGTTCGGCCAATTCATGTACCATCTTCAAGCATGAACTGAATTTTAATGCTATTTGTGTGAACATGTTAAATACTTGTGTGAACAGAATTTAAGTTAGTGTGAACAACATAGATGCCGAATATCAATAGGCATTTTAGGCTTATAAATAGCTTACTTGTTTATTGTAAAAGGTTACAGAATTTGATCAATTAAACTTAATAGAACTTTTGTTCTTGTGAGGTTACCTCCTCTCTTCTTTCGTTCGAGTCTCGAAGCGACTTATCTAGCTTGCTAGTGGTGTCAATCTGAACTCCATTGAACTTATCACCGAATCGGTGTGGCGTTCAACCATATTTTTATACCTTTGGTTCTTACCTCTATATAGGTATTGGGTCAAGGTTCGCTTCTATCCTTCCACAAATTTCACCTTAAGCAATATAAGACTCGGGCAATACTTTTTAGTATTGAACATTCTTGACGTTTAAGTTTTATTTTCCATCTCCATCAATTACCTTTTTCTAACCTACCTTGTTTCTATTCTAAACCGAATTTATCAACACCAAACCACTCATCTAAACCCTCTCAAAGCTTCCGCAACCCTTAGCCTAAATCACCCAATTTTGACAACTCCAACTACTCCTCGTAGACGATCGGGCAACTTTGTGAAACGACTCGATTAACCTGGGCCGGATCACATCATTTGGTATCAGAGCTTGCAAAACGAGGAGCACCGACGTTTGTAGCTATCTCGAAAGATAGGTTTGTAAAAAAAAAGTTTCAAAAAAAAAATCAAAAAAATCTCAAGTTGTAATTTTATTTTATTTTCTCTTTTCTTTATTGTATTTACCTTACTATTGTATTGGAGTATCAAAAAAAATCGAAATTCAAAAAAAAAAAGAAGTGAGCAAAAAAAAAGACAAAAAAGAACAAAAAAAAAGTGAAAAGTCTTGTGAGTTTTATTTTCATCTCTTATTACTCCGATCATCAAGTTTCCCTTCCTACCATTATTTACCCATCCCAACGCCACACTTTAAACCAATTTTTTTCTTTATTTAGCCTACCCTACACCCGACGTTATCCCTTGTAACCCATTTTGAAACCGACCCTCAAGCAGCAAATTAAGTCTATCGAGACGAATTACGAATTTGTGAGACGAGGTTGAGTGGTAAAAGGCAAGAGAGCGTGAGTACATTAGAGTAAGCAAAAGCCTAAAAGAGAGTTCAAACTCGAGAGTGAGTGAATTTTTCTTTTGAGCGAATTTGTGAGGTTTGTGGTAAGGTATTTATTTTCTTTATTTTTTTAACATTTTCTTTTCCATTACTTAATCATGTCTCGAGAAACATTTTCCGAATCAGAATTCCAATATTTGATGCAAGAGATGCGTAGAATGGTGAAATCAAAATTTGATAAGTTGCATGATTATTTGGATCGAGTGGAGGAAAGAGCTCGATGGAAGCCAAACTCATCGGGTCAAGAGACGAAGACAAGATCATCACGAAAGCACACATCCAATGATTATTCGAGAAGAGATTCATACCATTATTCCTATTCAATGAGGAACTCAAGACGAAGCAAAGCAAGTTTTGAGTTTGAAGCTTTTCAAGGTGACGAACGAGAAATCACAAGTAGTCATTCGTATGCACCAAGGTATTCATCTGCCAAGAATCAATCTCGAAGAGGTGATCATTTTTTGTATGAAAGTCGATCCAATTATACCCAACAAGAGTCATTTAGTGCTGATTCATTTGTAACATCTCCATCCTATAATGAAGGAGCGAGGCAAAAAGAAAAAGAAATAAGAAGAAAAGAAAGACAAGAAATGTTGATGAGAGAAAATGAGCATATATGGAATGAAATCGAGAGACGAAAAAAAGAAATGAAAGAAAAGGAACAAGAAATCAAAAAAGTGAGAGAAAAAGAAAATGAAGAGAAAGAATTCGAAAAAGAAATTGAGATTGAACAAGAGTGCAAGCGAGAAAGAGAAATCGAAAGAAAAGAAGAAAAGATTGAAAAAGAAAAAGAAATCCAAAAAGAGAGTGAGGTCAAAAATAAAATTGAAAATGAGAGAGGAAATGAAAAGAGAAAAAAGAAGTTGAGATTAGAAAAGAGTTTGAAAAAGAGAAGAGTGAAAAGGGAGAAAGCAATCGAGCAAAAGTGAGGAATGTTCTAACTAACCCATTTGCAAGTTTGCCGTGTAAATTTTCTTCTTTCCAGGTTTCCAAGGAACCGATTGACAAGTTTCAACTTCAATACCTTTCCATGGATAGAAGGTTCACTTTGGCTGAAAAAGGTAGTGTTCTCAACGATCCTAGTTCGCCTATGCCAAAAGGTAAGCAAGGTATGAGTCTTGAAATTTTTAAAGCACCTCTGCCTTTTTCGATTGTTGATGGGTCCTTTGTTGATGATTTGGTCTTTAGAAAGAATCTAAACTTTGACGTGGCTACTTGTCATTCTTTGATTGATGATGACCCATTTGTTTTGTCTGATGATAAAAAGATTCTTGCTTTTGAAAAATATTATTTTCTTGATGATATTAGTTGTTTGTCTTTAACTTGCAATGGAATACATGTTTTGGATCCGCAAGATGAAAGTCCATATAAAATGTTCATTCTCACTGATCATGTTGAAAAGGAATGGAAATGTATTGATGAATACGCCATTGGCAAGATTTTTGATGAACAGCGAATAAATCAACACCAACAAAATCTGGAATTGTGTGATCAAAAGTTGACATATCATTTGCTTGGTTGTGTTGATCATGTGGATTCTCTAATTTATGGTGTGAAATTTCCATGTTTTCATAAATATTTTCGAATGAAATTTAAAAGGTTTGCTTGTTTGAATTTGAGTATGCTAACACCATCGTTGTTTAATTTGTGTAAATTGTTGGAGATAAAAGGACTCTTTTTGCCATTTGGATCGAGTAGTCAAAATCATGTCTTTAATCCTGGAGTTTGTTATTATGAATCATCCATGAAAGAAAGCAAGTATCGTAAATTTTGTTTGAATGAATGTGTAAACAATTTTTGTTTGTATGATGCTTTGTCTTTAAGTTTGAAAATGAGACATGTGAATCTTGTTGGTTTGTTAAGTCAAAATCCAAATTTTGTTTTTGGAGGTTGTTCTCAACTATGGTCTAAAAGATCTGAACATGTTTTGCATGATAATCATTTTGAGATGTTTAGTGTTCTTTCTATGAAGTCTGTCATGAAATTGCTAAATCAAATTGAAATGGCAAGAGAAAATTTTGTTTTTGACCCTGGAGATTATTATTCTTTGTTCTTGTTAAAAGGGCTTGGATTCTGTAATTCTGATCTTCGAGATTATGCCTTTCGACTGTTTTGTGATTTAGGTTTGTTTCTATCGAGAAAAAAGGTAAGAACAATTTCTTTTTTTGACCCTGGTATCAGTTTATTTGTTCGAATTGTGAATCAAATTTTGGAAAGTTCCTTTGTGTTTAATCTTCATTGTGTCACTAATTTGTTTTATTCTTTTAAAGGTGACAATGTGAAGTGGTACCCTCCTAAAGAGGGAGGGCATGCGAATGAGCTTCTTTTGATCCGAGTCAATTGTGGCTTTCAAAATCATCAACAATTTTTCGCGAGTAAATGGCCCGATTTGGGGACAAATCGCTTTAAAGAGGGAGGGGATGATACGGCCACGCCTTGGGCACACTTTTGGACCAGCTCCCTAAGCATTGTTTGCAAATCCATGCAAGCTGAATTAGTTCAATTCCTTCTCATTGAGCTCTGTTTAGCTTGTTTCCAGCTCACTCGAGCTCAAGTCAACTCATTCAAGCTCAATTCAGCTCAATCTTAACCTAATGAGCTTATTTTTAGCTTTCTTTAGCTTGCATTTATTTTCTTGAAATAAATCATTTAATTTGTCTTTAGTTGAATTAGTTGTTTATTTTAAGTTAATTAATTTGTTAAATCTGGACAAATAATTAATTAAGTGTTTTAATTATATCTAAATTAAATACTTAATTAATTATGATGTTTTAAATATGTATGAAATTGTTAATATGTATGGCCAAATTTAATGTGCAAATTATTGAGTTCATATGCTGCTAATTTAATGTGTTTGAAATGCATTTAACTTGCTGATTTAATTTGCTGCAGGTTCATGAACGGATTGGTGCAATGTATGGGAGTGTGCATGCACAATTGAGGTTCAATGGATGGCATTTAAAGGAGCACATGCATTTGGGACGTTCATGCAAGAGGGAGTTGCTGAAAGTTCATGTATTTGAAGATTCATGGATCATATTTATGGGGGAAAATTACATGGGACGTTTCATGCATGATTCATGCATTTTCAAGATGACCATTCAAGTATTTTAGGCACATTAATGCCTCATTCAGCCAAGGGAGATGTAGGATCATTAAAGAGCTGCACATTCATGGAATTATGGAGATTCTTCAAGGCTAAGGATGCATGAATGCATCAAGTGAAGCATCATGATGGTTCGGCCAATTCATGTACCATCTTCAAGCATGAACTGAATTTTAATGCTATTTGTGTGAACATGTTAAATACTTGTGTGAACAGAATTTAAGTTAGTGTGAACAACATAGATGCCGAATATCAATAGGCATTTTAGGCTTATAAATAGCTTACTTGTTTATTGTAAAAGGTTACAGAATTTGATCAATTAAACTTAATAGAACTTTTGTTCTTGTGAGGTTACCTCCTCTCTTCTTTCGTTCGAGTCTCGAAGCGACTTATCTAGCTTGCTAGTGGTGTCAATCTGAACTCCATTGAACTTATCACCGAATCGGTGTGGCGTTCAACCATATTTTTATACCTTTGGTTCTTACCTCTATATAGGTATTGGGTCAAGGTTCGCTTCTATCCTTCCACAAATTTCACCTTAAGCAATATAAGACTCGGGCAATACTTTTTAGTATTGAACATTCTTGACGTTTAAGTTTTATTTTCCATCTCCATCAATTACCTTTTTCTAACCTACCTTGTTTCTATTCTAAACCGAATTTATCAACACCAAACCACTCATCTAAACCCTCTCAAAGCTTCCGCAACCCTTAGCCTAAATCACCCAATTTTGACAACTCCAACTACTCCTCGTAGACGATCGGGCAACTTTGTGAAACGACTCGATTAACCTGGGCCGGATCACATCATTTGGTATCAGAGCTTGCAAAACGAGGAGCACCGACGTTTGTAGCTATCTCGAAAGATAGGTTTGTAAAAAAAAAGTTTCAAAAAAAAAATCAAAAAAATCTCAAGTTGTAATTTTATTTTATTTTCTCTTTTCTTTATTGTATTTACCTTACTATTGTATTGGAGTATCAAAAAAAATCGAAATTCAAAAAAAAAAGAAGTGAGCAAAAAAAGACAAAAAAGAACAAAAAAAAAGTGAAAAGTCTTGTGAGTTTTATTTTCATCTCTTATTACTCCGATCATCAAGTTTCCCTTCCTACCATTATTTACCCATCCCAACGCCACACTTTAAACCAATTTTTTTCTTTATTTAGCCTACCCTACACCCGACGTTATCCCTTGTAACCCATTTTGAAACCGACCCTCAAGCAGCAAATTAAGTCTATCGAGACGAATTACGAATTTGTGAGACGAGGTTGAGTGGTAAAAGGCAAGAGAGCGTGAGTACATTAGAGTAAGCAAAAGCCTAAAAGAGAGTTCAAACTCGAGAGTGAGTGAATTTTTCTTTTTGAGCGAATTTGTGAGGTTTGTGGTAAGGTATTTATTTTCTTTATTTTTTTAACATTTTCTTTTCCATTACTTAATCATGTCTCGAGAAACATTTTCCGAATCAGAATTCCAATATTTGATGCAAGAGATGCGTAGAATGGTGAAATCAAAATTTGATAAGTTGCATGATTATTTGGATCGAGTGGAGGAAAGAGCTCGATGGAAGCCAAACTCATCGGGTCAAGAGACGAAGACAAGATCATCACGAAAGCACACATCCAATGATTATTCGAGAAGAGATTCATACCATTATTCCTATTCAATGAGGAACTCAAGACGAAGCAAAGCAAGTTTTGAGTTTGAAGCTTTTCAAGGTGACGAACGAGAAATCACAAGTAGTCATTCGTATGCACCAAGGTATTCATCTGCCAAGAATCAATCTCGAAGAGGTGATCATTTTTTGTATGAAAGTCGATCCAATTATACCCAACAAGAGTCATTTAGTGCTGATTCATTTGTAACATCTCCATCCTATAATGAAGGAGCGAGGCAAAAAGAAAAAGAAATAAGAAGAAAAGAAAGACAAGAAATGTTGATGAGAGAAAATGAGCATATATGGAATGAAATCGAGAGACGAAAAAAAGAAATGAAAGAAAAGGAACAAGAAATCAAAAAAGTGAGAGAAAAAGAAAATGAAGAGAAAGAATTCGAAAAAGAAATTGAGATTGAACAAGAGTGCAAGCGAGAAAGAGAAATCGAAAGAAAAGAAGAAAAGATTGAAAAAGAAAAAGAAATCCAAAAAGAGAGTGAGGTCAAAAATAAAATTGAAAATGAGAGAGGAAATGAAAAGAGAAAAAAAGAAGTTGAGATTAGAAAAGAGTTTGAAAAAGAGAAGAGTGAAAAGGGAGAAAGCAATCGAGCAAAAGTGAGGAATGTTCTAACTAACCCATTTGCAAGTTTGCCGTGTAAATTTTCTTCTTTCCAGGTTTCCAAGGAACCGATTGACAAGTTTCAACTTCAATACCTTTCCATGGATAGAAGGTTCACTTTGGCTGAAAAAGGTAGTGTTCTCAACGATCCTAGTTCGCCTATGCCAAAAGGTAAGCAAGGTATGAGTCTTGAAATTTTTAAAGCACCTCTGCCTTTTTCGATTGTTGATGGGTCCTTTGTTGATGATTTGGTCTTTAGAAAGAATCTAAACTTTGACGTGGCTACTTGTCATTCTTTGATTGATGATGACCCATTTGTTTTGTCTGATGATAAAAAGATTCTTGCTTTTGAAAAATATTATTTTCTTGATGATATTAGTTGTTTGTCTTTAACTTGCAATGGAATACATGTTTTGGATCCGCAAGATGAAAGTCCATATAAAATGTTCATTCTCACTGATCATGTTGAAAAGGAATGGAAATGTATTGATGAATACGCCATTGGCAAGATTTTTGATGAACAGCGAATAAATCAACACCAACAAAATCTGGAATTGTGTGATCAAAAGTTGACATATCATTTGCTTGGTTGTGTTGATCATGTGGA
Source organism: Gossypium hirsutum (assembly GCF_007990345.1). Taxonomy (NCBI): domain Eukaryota; kingdom Viridiplantae; phylum Streptophyta; class Magnoliopsida; order Malvales; family Malvaceae; genus Gossypium; species Gossypium hirsutum. The sequence continues at coordinate 74,133,721 of NC_053434.1, read as the reverse complement.
TTCTCTAATTTATGGTGTGAAATTTCCATGTTTTCATAAATATTTTCGAATGAAATTTAAAAGGTTTGCTTGTTTGAATTTGAGTATGCTAACACCATCGTTGTTTAATTTGTGTAAATTGTTGGAGATAAAAGGACTCTTTTTGCCATTTGGATCGAGTAGTCAAAATCATGTCTTTAATCCTGGAGTTTGTTATTATGAATCATCCATGAAAGAAAGCAAGTATCGTAAATTTTGTTTGAATGAATGTGTAAACAATTTTTGTTTGTATGATGCTTTGTCTTTAAGTTTGAAAATGAGACATGTGAATCTTGTTGGTTTGTTAAGTCAAAATCCAAATTTTGTTTTTGGAGGTTGTTCTCAACTATGGTCTAAAAGATCTGAACATGTTTTGCATGATAATCATTTTGAGATGTTTAGTGTTCTTTCTATGAAGTCTGTCATGAAATTGCTAAATCAAATTGAAATGGCAAGAGAAAATTTTGTTTTTGACCCTGGAGATTATTATTCTTTGTTCTTGTTAAAAGGGCTTGGATTCTGTAATTCTGATCTTCGAGATTATGCCTTTCGACTGTTTTGTGATTTAGGTTTGTTTCTATCGAGAAAAAAGGTAAGAACAATTTCTTTTTTTGACCCTGGTATCAGTTTATTTGTTCGAATTGTGAATCAAATTTTGGAAAGTTCCTTTGTGTTTAATCTTCATTGTGTCACTAATTTGTTTTATTCTTTTAAAGGTGACAATGTGAAGTGGTACCCTCCTAAAGAGGGAGGGCATGCGAATGAGCTTCTTTTGATCCGAGTCAATTGTGGCTTTCAAAATCATCAACAATTTTTCGCGAGTAAATGGCCCGATTTGGGGACAAATCGCTTTAAAGAGGGAGGGGATGATACGGCCACGCCTTGGGCACACTTTTGGACCAGCTCCCTAAGCATTGTTTGCAAATCCATGCAAGCTGAATTAGTTCAATTCCTTCTCATTGAGCTCTGTTTAGCTTGTTTCCAGCTCACTCGAGCTCAAGTCAACTCATTCAAGCTCAATTCAGCTCAATCTTAACCTAATGAGCTTATTTTTAGCTTTCTTTAGCTTGCATTTATTTTCCTGAAATAAATCATTTAATTTGTCTTTAGTTGAATTAGTTGTTTATTTTAAGTTAATTAATTTGTTAAATCTGGACAAATAATTAATTAAGTGTTTTAATTATATCTAAATTAAATACTTAATTAATTATGATGTTTTAAATATGTATGAAATTGTTAATATGTATGGCCAAATATAATGTGCAAATTATTGAGTTCATATGCTGCTAATTTAATGTGTTTGAAATGCATTTAACTTGCTGATTTAATTTGCTGCAGGTTCATGAACGGATTGGTGCAATGTATGGGAGTGTGCATGCACAATTGAGGTTCAATGGATGGCATTTAAAGGAGCACATGCATTTGGGACGTTCATGCAAGAGGGAGTTGCTGAAAGTTCATGTATTTGAAGATTCATGGATCATATTTATGGGGGAAAATTACATGGGACGTTTCATGCATGATTCATGCATTTTCAAGATGACCATTCAAGTATTTTAGGCACATTAATGCCTCATTCAGCCAAGGGAGATGTAGGATCATTAAAGAGCTGCACATTCATGGAATTATGGAGATTCTTCAAGGCTAAGGATGCATGAATGCATCAAGTGAAGCATCATGATGGTTCGGCCAATTCATGTACCATCTTCAAGCATGAACTGAATTTTAATGCTATTTGTGTGAACATGTTAAATACTTGTGTGAACAGAATTTAAGTTAGTGTGAACAACATAGATGCCGAATATCAATAGGCATTTTAGGCTTATAAATAGCTTACTTGTTTATTGTAAAAGGTTACAGAATTTGATCAATTAAACTTAATAGAACTTTTGTTCTTGTGAGGTTACCTCCTCTCTTCTTTCGTTCGAGTCTCGAAGCGACTTATCTAGCTTGCTAGTGGTGTCAATCTGAACTCCATTGAACTTATCACCGAATCGGTGTGGCGTTCAACCATATTTTTATACCTTTGGTTCTTACCTCTATATAGGTATTGGGTCAAGGTTCGCTTCTATCCTTCCACAAATTTCACCTTAAGCAATATAAGACTCGGGCAATACTTTTTAGTATTGAACATTCTTGACGTTTAAGTTTTATTTTCCATCTCCATCAATTACCTTTTTCTAACCTACCTTGTTTCTATTCTAAACCGAATTTATCAACACCAAACCACTCATCTAAACCCTCTCAAAGCTTCCGCAACCCTTAGCCTAAATCACCCAATTTTGACAACTCCAACTACTCCTCGTAGACGATCGGGCAACTTTGTGAAACGACTCGATTAACCTGGGCCGGATCACATCAGCCGAGTGGCCAACGTGATGGATGTGAAAGTGCATAAATGTGATAAGTCCCGAAGGGCATTATAAACTTGTTTTAGTTGCTCATAAGCTATTGATTAAACCCATACTTGAATTCTAAATCGTGATATTGTAAGTTTATGAGTATTCGAATATGAAATGATAGTAAGGCCTAATTGCCGATGTGATGAATGTGAAAGTGTATATGTGTGATAAGGCCTAATGGCCGATGTGATGAATGTGAAAGTGTATATATGTAATAAGGCCTAATGGCCGATGTGATGAATGTGAAAGTGTATATATGTGATAAGGCCTAATGGCCGATGTGATGAATGTGAAAGTGTATATATGTGACGGGGCCGAGTGGCCAACGTGATGGATGTGAAAGTGCATAAATGTGATAAGTCCCGAAGGGCATTTGTGTCAGTACTATATCCGGGTTAAAACCCTGCAGGCTTTATGCGAGAATATTATCACTGATTAATGTCCGTAAGCTTCGTGCTCGTACTATATCCGAGCTCTAAAGACCCGATAACTTCGTGTGGAGATTATGTCCGGGTAAGACTTCGTAATAAGAATTGCTTATAAATATATTCAATGCGAAAGGTTAAACAGGTATGGACTCCAAGTTTATATGTGAGCTTGATTTGCACTAAATCATAAGGTAGTTATGTGATGCATACGAGAGCAATCTATGAGACTATTCCTATGATTATGTGACATCGGATCAGTGTGAGAGGTGATGTGAAATCATACGATATATCATGTCACATGAGCTCACTTTTATGTGAAAGTTTATCTGCCTATTGTATATGATGAGATGTGCATATTCGGTAAAGGGATGGTATGCCCGAAGGAAGACTGAAATAAAAATACGAACAACTACGTTATAATTTGATTGTTATCTGTTGACACTGCTTAAAACTTACTAAGCATTGTAATGCTTACTCCGTTTACTCTGTTTCCTCTGTTTTATAGATCTCATTGCGAAGCTAAAGGCTCGGGGATCGTCAGCAACTAGTCACACTATCACTATCCACTGTTTGGTACTGCTATGTTTGGATTATCTTATGGCATGTATAAAATAGACTAGTGGCGGAAGAATATTTTGGTTAATGTATATAGCCATGCGAAAATGGCTTATATATGTTTGAGCATAATGTTATAATCATTTGGTATGGAATGGTTAATCACTATCATAATTTGTGCTATTTATGCTAAAAGGGCTAGTTGAATCATGGAAACTATGAAATAGGTAAAGTCTACCTTAAAGGCAGATGCTGGCAGCAGCAGTGATGTAGATTTGGGAAAATCACTAAAAATAGTAGGATTGGAATTAAATAATGAATAAATTATGTAAACGAACCTTGATGAATCTATTTTCATAGGAAAGTAACGAAACGATCATATGGATAGTATGTTAAGAGATATTTAGGTTCTCGTGAGACAGGGCCAGAATGGTTTCTGGATTCCCTGTTCCGACTTTGGAAATTCATTATAAATTAACCAGAGATAATTAGGAGTCATGCCATATATTTATAGATTCCTCTCTGAGTCTAGTTTCTATAGAAACAAACGGCATCAGTATTGAAGATCTGTGCAGGGAGATATCCAAGTCGTAATGCGCAAAGGTCAGTGTAGTCGATCCCTGTAACATGGGAGACTTTGACTAATAAACTGTACTAATTGGCCCCACCAAAAATTCTAGAAAAAATATGTAGATGGGCATATGAGTCTAGTTTCATGGAAAATTTACGGAACTGGATTTCGAGTTTCATAACTCAAGATATGATTTTTAAAGCGACTAGTACGCAGACTGGCAGCTTGTCTGGGAAATTTTTTTAAGTGGTTTGAAGTCTGTTAACACCTCGTGTTCGACTCCGGCGACGGCCTCGGGTTCGGGGTGTTACACCTAGAAAGCCGAATGGTCACTTTGTAATTCAACTAGAAGAGTTGAGAATTTTCTTAGAAGTTTCCTCATCAGCTGGAGAATTAAATGAGCTGAAAAATCTTGTAATATTTGGCCAAAGAGAGTGCATGATATTAAATATATTGCTTTGACCAGCTGGATAGGCTTGGGCAGCTTAAATGCTCTTTGAGGATGCCAATGGACAATAGATATAGAAGCTGAATGTGAGCAGCTGAATGGGATTAATTATAATCAGCCATGGCCCTTGTTATTCCCGAAAAAGCACCTAGAGAAACTTAAACAGCAGCTGGCCTTTTAATTCAGCTTGGAACATTGAATATTCAGCCATCTTTTGACTGAATGGCCATTTGGGAACACCAACCAGCAGCCTTCAAGCATTAATCACGTTTCATGCTCCTAGGCTATTCATGCACCAGCAGCTTTTTAATGCATTAATCACGTTTCATGCCCTTATGCACCAGCAGCTCTTTAATGTGCCGTCCATGCCTTGTTCACTAATTAATTCAGCTGTAGCAATAAGCACATTGAATTCGGCATGCTTGCTCCTTTAATGTTGAAAATAGCTGCACATTTAAACCAAAATTAATCAGCTTTGAACATATTAAATTGACAGCAAATTTAAATCACATTCGGCTGGACAAGAAATAAATGTGTCCTAAACTAAGACAAGTTAAATGGCTGTACTAGAACAAATTAAAACATGTTCCAATTCAGACATATTAATTTCGGCTGGAACATATTAAAACCCAATTATTAAGCTAAACATAATTATGAGCTAAGCAAATTAACTAATTTAACTAACACATTTAAACATAATTAAAAATGTCCAGATTTTAATTTATTAAAAATAACACAACCAAATTATTGAGCTGATTTAATTAAGTTTAACTAGACTCAATTAATTTATTCCAGCAACTAATAAAATGCTTAAATTAAAATAAACTAGAAAAATGAGCAAACGAGCTCATTGAGCTAAAATCAGGCTGAATTGAGCTCGTTGAAATTTAAGATCAGGCTTTATTTTGAACTTGGGCCCCTCGAACTTAGGCCATGCTTGATATTGTCGAATTGTGTCGAATCATGATATGTCGGGATTCGTATCATTAGCTCTCCAAGCGCCCCCTCGTGGACATCAAAGGCCAAAAGAGCTCATGATTACTTCTCCAAAGTAGCATTTTAAAGCTTTCACATTTGCTAGAAATCCCATTCACACTTGTGGCCATTTGGTTATGTGTGTTCACACATAGTGGACTACTCAAATTCGATTTTCACACTAAAAGGGCCGTTGACATGCCCTAAGCTGCACATTAAAGTCAAGACTATTTAGCTCCACAAAGCAGCCCATTTAAGAGAGCATTTAGTCCCCTTGGTTGAATATAGACAAGGCTATTCAACTCTCCACCATGTCAATTAATGTCCAACTGAATAATCACCATCTAGAAGCTGACCATTTGTGTTTTCCATGCTAAGAAGCTTTTAGGGACATCCAAGAAACTTCAAGGAAATTTCCATCCCCTTTCTAGCTTCAATGTGTCGTCCATTCAGCTCATTCAAAGACCATTCGGCTAGCCACTTGTTTTAGCTATAAATATTTGTTCAAACTGATTGTAAAAAAACTTTTGACATTTTTTTAATGAAACTTTGTTTCTGTGAGGTTTACTTCCTCTCAACTTTCGTACGAGTCTCGAGCGACTTATCTAGCTTGCTAGTGGCGTCAACCGAACTTGTTTTTAGAACTTATCACCATCACTTGGTGTGGTGTTCTCCTATCCAACTACCTATCATCTATTCCACCTTAAACAATATAGGAACTGGGGTGACACTCATCATAGTGTTGAATCGCTCCTGAAGTTTAAGTTCAATTTCCCTTTTCATCTTCTATCCTTCTTTCACTTATCACCCTAAACTGACCCCGTCCAGAACATCTTCTACCTTTGTCTCTTTCTAGCCAGACGTACCATCATCTACATAGCCAACTTTGAACCCTATTTTGTTAACATTCAGCCTTCTAAGCCAATTCAAACAAATTGATAATTTTGTGAAAGACCCTTCTCGTCAACGATCGGGAAACTTATGTGAACTCGACTCAATCACTCGAGCTGAATCACATCAATTTCTATGTCTAGAAGTCCTGAAAGGAATATGGTAGAAAGACAACCTGTGCGGAATGTGCCGAATTTAAACTTACAAGCCCTACTTCGTAAAGTTGAACGGTTGTTTGATCGAAACTTGGAACTGATACAAGAACGACTTGATAAGTGGAAGGCAGAGGCCGGCGAGCAAGGACCCCCGTAAGTCTAGCTAAAGGTCGAGGGCGAAGGCAAGTTTAAGACGACGAGTTATCTAAACCAACTGAGACCGTAAGTGATGTGACGACGCCCCAAGCCCCATCAAGTCCTCGTCTTGATTCCCTCGAGCTTCCAAAGGGACCAATGACCCGAGCTAGGTCCAAGCGATTTCATGAAGTTGTTTCAGCTTTGTTGTTCAAGTTTTGGAAGGAGAATCAGCTTGTTGAAGATGAGGAAGCTCGATCCAACTCCTTGAAGAAACCATGCACCTTAGTGCAAGCTAATTTCAGCTCCATTTTAGCTTTTCTAGCTCGTTTCAACTCCGACCAGCTCAATTGAGCTCATTTCAGCTCAATCGAGCTCTATTTAGCTACAATTCAGCTCATTTATTTTATTGGTTGAATAATTAAAGTATTTTATTAACTTAGTTTAAGTTATTACAGCTCATAATTATGTTTTGATTTATTTCATGTTTTTAAAGTTGTCTTAGCCGAATTTAATATGTTTAGCTTAAGACTTTATTAAATTTGTCTATTTTAAATTTATGTGTTAATTAATATATCTATTTTTAATTAATTTGTTCATGTTTCATGTAGGTACAGCCTAATGTGGAGATTCATTCAAGCTAGGTGCATGAACGTCTACTTACAATGCATGATGTGGGAACACAATTAAAGATGATTCATGAATGGGCTGGTTCAATGAACGTAAGGATGATGCATGAATGATTTAATACAATGAATGGAAGAATGCATGAATATTCACTTACATGCATCGGTTGCTGTCCATTGATCTCTTAAGTACCTATTTGGCCAAAAGGCATCTCTTGGAGTGTCCATTCACACCTTGGCCGAACCTAGACATGTCCATTGCTCTCCCATACATTCACCAAGCCTTCAAGTTTATTTCCTTAGCCATGAAGCTGCCTATTGAAGTACCATTCAGCCGAATTTGGACATAGCCTTTAAAGATACATTTCTAGATTAGTTTAATTCAATTAAAGCTGAATTTACTTAGTCTATTTGGCTATCTAATGTAATCTATAAATAGTTCTTTTCTCTTTGTAAAAAGGTTACAGAATTTGATCAATTAAACTTAATAGAACTTTTGTTCTTGTGAGGTTACCTCCTCTCTTCTTTCGTTCGAGTCTCGAAGCGACTTAACTAGCTTGCTAGTGGTGTCAATCCGAACTCCATTGAACTTATCACCGAATCGGTGTGGCGTTCAACCATCTTCCTATACCTTTGGTTCTTACCTCCATATAGGTAACGGGTCAAGGTCCGCTTCTATCCTTCATCAAAATTCACCTTAAGCAATATAAGACTTGGGGCAATACTTTTTAGTATTGAATCATTCTTAAAGTTTGAGTTCTTTATCCATTTCCATTTATCTATCATCTTTGTAACTTAATTCTTTGTTAAACCGAACCTATCTTTCATCAAACCAAAACCCATCCTTTGAACCTATTTTGCCTACCTTCCGCTTATAAAAATCATCTAACTCCATCTATCTACAAAATCGAACAAACTTCTCGTCGACGATCGGGCAATCAAGTGAATCGACTCAATCAACCGAGCTGGATCACATCATCTGGTATCAGAGCTACTAAAACGAGGAATGCCGACGTTCGTACCAAGCTCGGAGTAGGTTCGTAACGTGAAAAAAAATTTAGGTTGTAATTTTTTCTCTTCTTCCTTTGTATTTCAGCATATTGTAATTGAAAAAAATCAAAAAAAAAAGAGAAGAGGAAATTTGAAAAAAAATTCAAAAAAAATTCAAAATTTTTTTTTTTGAAGTATAAAAAAAAGTGAAAAGTCTTGTGAGTTTTATTTTGTTTCTTGTTGCTTCCGAGCATCCATTCATTCTACCATTCCCTCTACCCCCCCAAAACGCCACACATACTTTGATTTTTATTTTATTTTGTTTAGCCTACCCTACACCCACATTATTCCTTTGTAACCTATTTTGAAACCGACCCTCAAGCAGCAAATTAAGTCTATCGAGACGAATTATGAAATTGTGAGACGAGGTCGAGAGGTAAAAGGCACGTGTGTTTTACATCAAAGAAAAAGCTTAGAAGAGTGTAAACACGAGCGTGTGCAACAAATATTTTTCTTTCTGAGTGAACCGTGAGTTTTTGTAAGTGAGGAAAATTTTACTTATGTCTAGAAGTTTTAATGAAAATATGGCAGAAAGACAACCCGTACGAAATGTGCCAGATTTAAATATGCAAGCAATGTTGCGCGAGTTTGAACGATTATTTGATAAAAAATTGGAACCAATTCAAGATTGTCTTGATCAAGTGGAAATGAGAGGCCGCCGAGGAAGGACTCCTCTAAGTCCACCTAGAAATCGAAATCGAAGACAATTTCAAGATAATGAAGTTTCTAAACCAAGTGGGGCCGAAAGTGATCAAGGTTCAAACGTTAGTGAACGAAGGAGAGGTCGACGGCATCATGGATCACGAGAACAAGAAAGGTATGATGACGATCTTAAAAGTATTAAACTAACTATTCCTCCTTTCCATGGACGTTCAGATCCGGAAGATTATTTGGAATGGGAGAAGAAAATTGAGTTAGTGTTTGAGTGCCACAATTATTCCGAGGCAAAGAAGGTTAAATTGGCAGCCATTGAATTTTCAGATTATGCAATGATTTGGTGGTACCAATTTGTCACGAGTCGACGGCGAAATGGCGAGCGTCCTATCACCACTTGGACCGAGATGAAAGCTGTGATGCGGCGAAGGTTTATTCCTTCATATTATCATCGGGAGTTGTATCAAAAGCTCCAAAATCTCACCCAAGGAACCAAAAGAGTGGAGGATTATTACAAGGAGATGGTGTGACAGCCCTAAAGTGACCCTAGTCGGAAAGTGGTCTCGGGACCGTTAGACCGAGTCACCAAATTATTTGAATGTGATAATTATTGCCTAAAATATGTGAATATAAATGTGTGAAAGTTTTAAGCTTCGATTTAGTTAATTGCATGTGAATTTAGTTGATAGGACTTATGTGAGAAAATTTAGAAATGTGCTAGGCAAATGCAAGTGGCCTAATAGTGCATGTAATCAAAGGGGTGGACTTGCATGTCAATTTCCCCTTATTTAAGTACTAGTGGCTGGCCATGACAAGGGATGATGGGCAAAACATGTCATGAAACATGTTGTGTTAATGGAAGAATAAAATAAGAAGCATGGGCAATAAACTAATAAGAAATTGAAGGAAGAAAACAAAGAGAAAAAATGTGTTCATCATTCTCATGCATGACCAAAAAAAAAGAAGAGAAAAGCTCTCATGTTGTTCTTGGCCGAATAGGAGAAAGAAAAAGTAGGAAAAAGAGCTTTGAGGAAATCGGCTATGGTGGTTTGATAGACTAAGGTATGTTTGATGATGTTCCATGAGATGCATGCATGTTTTAGTAGTTAGCTTGAGTTCTAAATAGCCCATGGTTCAAATCTTTACTATGTCATGGAGATGATATTCGGCCAAGGTGGATTGGTGTTGATATCATTTGCATGCTAAAAGTGAAGCTTTGTAATGGTGCATGTGATGGTGGATTGATGATTCTTGAATCTTCTTTTTAGCATTTTTGAGTGAGACATTAAGTTCTTTGTTTAACCATGACCAAAAATTGAAATGGTATGGTGTTGTGATGCATTTGGCCATGGTAGGAAGTAGAAGGGAAAATATGGTTGTTGTTAGATGAAGTAGAGTCTAACAAATGAGCACATATGTGCATTAGTTGCTAGATGGAGAAGAATCGGCTAGCAAGTTGTGTGCTAAGGCCGAATATAATTTTTGTATATTAATGAGTAATGCATGTGTTGAATTGATGGAAAGGGAGAGGATACTTTACTAGTGTATATATGTGTATGGGCCAAGTTTTGAACTTGAAACAAAATGGTGTTTAGTCAATACAAGTGACCATACTTGTAGAATGTATTGAGTGTTGCAATCGGCCTCAACATAGACATGTATGTTCGGCCACATGAATGAGTACATAAGTTGATGTGTATGTTCGGCCATAGGTAAGCATATTGATGGCTTTATCTTGACTTAGAAAATTTGGCTAAGGGAAATATTAGCTAGTATGTTGAATTCGATTCGTAATTTCGTACATATGTGACTCTAATGTCTAATGTATATATGGGCTAAGTACCTTGAGCTTCTCTTTTGATGTTCGAATGAATTGTATTAAATTGCTTGATGTGATTAAAAATGCGTATGACCATTGTGTATTTGAGCTAAAAGGTGGCCATATGACCTATCAAACTCCTTGTCATATTTGGCCATAAGCTAGCAAAATGAGACTTTAATGAGTTAAATTTGTTTGAATTAAGCTCAAGAGCAAAGGGGAACTAAATTCGATAAAGGGAAGGAAAAAGTGGTCGAATAGCCGTCGAAACCGTTCGACAACATCCGAGGTAAGTCTTCGAGTAATGACCCTACTTGAATTATATTGAAATGATTAGTCATACTATGATGGATAGCCGAATGTGCATAGAGACTATGTTATAAAGCCAATTGAAATCATGCTCTTTGTGTGTGGCTATTGAGCCGAAATTGGAAAGGTTTAATAAATGTTTTGTGTTTGAGCCTTAGTAACGAAAATGAAATATAGATGTGTCATGATTATTGATATATGTGTGCATGAGCATTTGAATGATATCCGGGCTAAGTCCCGAAGGCATTTATGCTAGTGATTTTATCCGGGCTAAGTCCCGAAGGCATTTATGCTAGTGATTTTATCCGGGCTAAGACCCGAAGGCATTTGTGCGAGTTGATATATCCGGGCTAAGACCCGAAGGCATTTGTGGGAGTTGATATATCCGGGCTAAGACCCGAAGGCATTTGTGCGAGTTGCTATACCTGGGTTAAGACCCGAAGGCAATTGTGCTTGTGGTTATATCCGGCTAAATTCTGAAGAAACTTGGGTTCGAAGGTGAGCGTGTTGTGCTGTAATAAATTCAATTAATACGCTCGAAAAACCCAAACGATAAGGTATGTTTGCGTGTGCATCGGAAAAGTTGATTCGTTTTAAATAGTATTCGTTCAATCGACTAACGAACTTTCGGCTTTTAGATAGGTTAATACCTCGTGTATATATGTTGATGAAGTGTGAAGTAAGTATGTTTATGAGAATGTGTATTAATAAAGTGATTCATATAGCTATGTGAATGTAATACTTTAGTCAAAGCCGATTTCATTACTTGAAACTTACTAAGCTTTAAAATGCTTACCCCGTTGCTTTGGCTCTATGTTTTATAGATTTTGTTCGTTAGATATCGGATTCGGGATCATCAAAGTCGAAGTCATCCACACTATCAAAGCCCTTTGGGTACTCTTTTAGTTGAACTCTGGATATAGCATGTATAGGACTACCCTTTGTTGTTTTTCAAGTACTTTTTGTGATGTATGTGTGTACAGCCATGAGAAAATGGCTCATAGAAGTGGAGTATGGCATTAGACCATTTGTGTTTATGTATATATATATGGTTTCATGATGTGACTATGGACTGGAATGGAAGTGTTGGGCAAATGATCAGCCATTAGAATGGCTAAATATGATCATATGCGGACCTATGTATGACAAAACTCTAGTTGGTCCATGGTAACCACGAAATAGGTAAAGTTTACCTTGAAAACAGATGCTGACAGCAGCAGTGGTATGGATTTGAAAAATCACTAAAATTTGTAGGAATGGAATTAAATAGTGAATAAATTATGTAATCGAACGTTGATGAATCTATTTTCATATGAAAGTAACGAAACAATCATATGAACAGTATATTAAGAGATATTAAAGTTCTCGTGAAATAGGTCCAGAACGGTTTCTGGATCTCCTGTTTCGACTTTGAAAATTTACCATAAATTATCCAGAGATAATTAGAAGTCATGACTTATATGTATAGATTCCCCTTTGAGTCTAGTTTCATTAGAAACAAACGGCATGAGTATTGAAGCTCTGTACAGGGAGATATCCAAGTCATAATACGTGAAGGTCAGAGTAGTCGAACCCAGAATCAGGGGAGACTTTAACTAATAAATTGTACCAATTGGCTCAACCAAAAATTCTAGAAATAAATCCACAGATGTATATATGAGTCTAATTTCACGGAAAATTTACGGAATCAGATTTCGAGTTTTGGAACTCGAGATATGATTTTTAAGGTGACAGTGATGCGGTTAGCCAGCTTGTCTGGAATTTTTTTTAATGGACTGTGAAAACAAAGTAAATGAACTAAGTCGGTCAGCACCTCGTGTTCGACTCCGGCAACGGTCTCGGGCACGGGGTGTTACAATTTTATTGGTATCAGAGCTACGGTTTAGTCGATTCTAGGACTACCGTAATACGTTTGGGTCTAGCTATACATGCCATTATGTGATTAATTGATAGTGTGGTGATTTCTGACATTTGAATTTGTGTTTATTTATAGTAATGGATCCCGATCCCAACCGACTGATAGCTGATGATGTGGAGAGTGTGGCGCCTGCTCCCGCACAAGGGACAGCGCCGGCGGACTCTCAACCTAATGCTAGTAATCCGAATGATGAAGCTAGACAAGCTTTCTATAGCGTGATGAATGATTGGTTCAACCAATACATTCGAACTAATACGGCTGTTCCACAACCTCCATTCCCGACTAATACAGCCCCCGCACCTACAATACCTCCGGAAACTGACCAAATAAGGTCAAATAAGCCCCAGTTGACAGAATCCGAATACATGGGGCTACTGAATTTAAAGCTACGGACAGCGATGATGCCGAGCAAGCTGAATTTTGGTTGGACAACACTATCCGGGTACTCGACGAGCTATCTTGCACACCCGATGAGTGCCTAAGGTGTACTATCTCCTTGCTACGTGATTCTGCCTACTATTGGTGGAGTACTCTAACTTCTGTTGTGCCTCGAGAGCAAGTAACTTGGGAGTTTTCCAAACTGAGTTTCGGAAAAAGTATATCAGTCAGAGATTTGTTGATCAAAAACAGAAGGAATTTCTTGAGCTTAAGCAAGGTTCTATGTCAGTTACTGATTACGAGCGAAAATTTGTTAGACTTAGTAGATACACTCGGGAATGTGTTTCGTCCGAGGCTATCATGTGTAAACGCTTCGAGGATGGGCTGAATGAAGATATAAAAATGTTCGTTGGCATTCTTGAAATACGAGAGTTCGTAGTACTTGTCGAGCGAGCTTGTAAAGCCGAAGAGCTTAGAAAAGAAAAACAAAAAGTTGATGTGGGAACTGGAGAGTTTCGTAAAAGATCCTCGGGAAAGTCTCTTCAACAGGCATCGAAGAAATTTCGAGATGATGTGGGCTGGTCTAGAGGCACTTCGGCCCTTTTTAGACGAGATCGTGATCGACCCCTGTGGGTACACGAGGCACTTCGGTCGCCAGTGTTGGGAATGAACGTCGAGACAGAAAGGAATGTCGATATTGCGGTAAATGGCATTCGGGGAGTTGTAGATTCCATGACCGCTCCTGTTACAAGTGCGGATCAGTTGACCACTTCATTAAAGATTGCCCGAGGTTGTCTGAACAGAATGTAAATCAGGGTGGGAAACCGGGTGCTACCACTGCTCGAGGTAGACCATCTAGAAATACGGGCAATGCTAGTGGTGGTCAGAGAGGATCTAGAGATGCTACGACCAGATCCGAGGCTCGTGCGCCTGCTAGAGCTTATGCTATACGTGCCCGCGAGGATGCTTCTTCGCCTAATGTTATTACCGGTACTTTTACTCTTTTTGATACTAATGTAATTGCTTTGATTGACCTCGGTTCTACTCATTCTTACATATGTGAAACCTTAGCATCCAGTAAGACTTTACCTATTGAGTCTACTGAGTTCGTAATTTGGGTGTCAAATCCCTTGGGTCGTTACGTGCTTGTCGACAAAGTGTGTAAGAAATGTCCCCTAGTAATTCGAGGTTCCTGTTTTTCGGCGGACTTGATGCTTTTGCCATTTGATGAATTGATGTTATTCTCGGGTTGGATTGGTTGACCGTGCATGATGCGGTTGTGAATTGCAAAAGCAAGACTATTGATTTGAGGTGCGCAAATAACGAAGTAATCCGAGTTGAGTCTACGGACTTGGATGGGTTGCCAGCTGTAATATCTTCAATGTTGGCCCAGAAATATGTAAGAAAAGGGTGTGAAGCATACCTTGCGTATGTACTTGATGACAAAGAATTAGAAAAGAAACCCGAATCTGTGCTGGTGGTTTGCGAATACCCGGATGTTTTTCCTGAAGAATTACCGGGTTTACCACCTGTTCGGGAGATAGAGTTTGGTATTGAGCTTGTACCTGGGACTATGCCGATTTCGATAGCTCCGTATCGTATGGCACCAACCGAGTTAAAAGAGTTGAAAGCTCAGTTGCAAGAATTGATGGATAGAGGTTTCGCTCGACCAAGTTTCTCACCTTGGGGTGCACCAGTATTGTTTGTGAAAAAGAAGGATGGAACCATGAGGTTGTGCATTGACTATCGTCAACTAAATAAAGTGACGATAAAGAATAAATATCCGTTACCGCGTATTGATGATTTGTTTGACCAACTAAAGGGAGCCTCAGTGTTTTCAAAGATAGATTTGAGATCGGGTTATTATCAGTTGCGGATTCGAGATTCAGACGTACCCAAAACTGCTTCCAGAACGAGGTATGGTCACTACGAGTTCTTAGTGATGCCGTTCGGGCTCACTAATGCCCCTGCGGTATTTATGGATTTGATGAATCGGATCTTCAGACAGTATTTGGACCGATTCGTAGTTGTGTTCATTGATGACATCTTGGTCTATTCAAAAGATGAGACCGAACATGCTGAGCACCTGAGATTAGTGTTGCAAATTTTACGGGATAAGCAGTTATATGCTAAGTTCAGTAAGTGTGAGTTCTGGTTAAGAGAGGTTAGCTTCTTGGGCCACGTGGTATCCGCATCGGGTATTCGAGTTGACCCGAACAAAATTTCAGCCATACTTAACTAGAAGCCTCCGAGAAATATTACTGAGGTTCGGAGCTTTTTGGGACTCGCCGGTTATTACTGACGATTTGTAAAAGGTTTCTCGATGATAGCCACACCAATGACGAAGCTACTTCAAAAGGATGTTAAGTTTGAATGGACGGAGAAATGTCAGAAAAGTTTCGATCAACTGAAAACTTATTTGACTGAAGCTCCAATTTTAGTGCAACCCGAATCAGGCAAAGAGTTTGTCATTTATAGTGACGCATCCCTACTTGGGTTGGGTTGCGTATTGATGCAAGAAGGTCGAGTGGTGGCCTATGCGTCGAGACAATTAAAGCCACATGAGAAAAATTATCCGACCCATGATCTCGAACTAGCCGCCATCGTATTTGCTTTGAAAATATGGCGACATTATTTGTTTGGTGAGAAGTGCCATGTATTTTCGGATCACAAAAGTCTCAAATATTTGATGACCCAGCGAGACTTGAATCTGCGACAAAGGCGTTGGCTTGAGTTGTTGAAAGATTATGAGCTTGTCATTAATTATCACCCGGGAAAGGCTAATGTGGTTGCGGACGCCTTAAGCCGGAAATCACTGTTTGCTTTGTGAGCGATGAATGTACACTTGTCTGTTCTACCCGACAATGTGTTAGTAGCTGAATTAAAAGCCAAACCATTATTGATTCATCAAATTCGTGAAGCTCAGAAAGTCGATGATGAATTGGTTGCAAAACGGGCTGAGTGTGTTCCGAACAAGGAATCGGAGTTTCAAATTGATGATGATGATTGTTTGAGGTTCAGAAGTCATTTGTGTGTTCCAAGGAATTCGAAACTCATTTCGATGATTCTGAATGAAGCCCATTGTAGCCGAATGTCAATTCACCCGGGGAGTACGAAAATGTACAACGATTTGAAACGTCGATTTTGGTGGCATGGTATGAAACGAGACATCTCCGACTTTGTTTCGAGGTGTTTAATATGTCAACAAGTGAAAGCGGAACATCAAGTGCCTTCAGGGTTACTTCAGCCGATAATGATACCTGAGTGGAAATGGGATCGAGTCCAATGGACTTTGTGTCTGGACTGCCATTGTCAGCAAGTAAGAAGGATGCGATTTGGGTTGTTGTTGATAGACTGACTAAGTCGGCTCACTTTATCCCCGTGCGTACGAATTTTTCATTGGATAAACTAGCTGAATTGTACGTTTCTCAGATTGTGAGATTACACGGGGTACCTATTTCTATCGTGTCGGATAGAGATCCGAGATTCACCTCACGATTTTGGAAGAAATTGCAAGAAGCTTTGGGTACCAAGCTGCATTTTAGCACTGCTTTTCACCCCCAAACCGATGGTCAATCCGAGCGGATAATTCAGATACTTGAGGATATGTTGAGATGTTGCATCCTCGAGTTCAGTAGTTCATGGGAACGGTATTTACCTTTTATTGAATTCGCTTACAACAATAGTTTTCAATCAAGTATTAAGATGGCACCTTACGAGGCTTTGTACGGTCGTAAATGCCGTACACCATTGTTTTGGACCGAGCTCGGTGAAAGTAAAATTTTCGGAGTTGATGTGATTAAAGATGCCGAACAGAAAGTAAAGGTAATCCGTGAAAGTCTAAAGGCAGCCACGGATCGTCAGAAATCGTATGCGGATTTGAAACGAAAAGACATTGAATATCAGGTGGGAGATAAAGTGTTTCTTAAAGTTTCGCCTTGGAAAAAGGTACTCAGATTTGGCCGTAAGGGCAAGTTGAGTCCGAGATTCATTGGGCCGTACGAAATCTCTGAACGAGTTGGTCCAGTTGCGTATCGATTGATTTTTCCCCCTGAACTTGAAAAGATTCACGACGTCTTTCATGTTTCGATGCTTCGACGCTATAGATCTGATCCATCGCACATAATTAGCCCATCAGAGGTTGAAATTCAAGCCGATATGAGTTATGAAGAAGAACCAATGCGTATCCTAGCTCGTGAAGTGAAAGAGTTGCGAAACAAAATGGTTCCGTTAGTAAAGGTGTTATGGCTCAAACACGGGATCGAGGAAGCTACTTGGGAAACCGAGAGCTAGATGAAAGAACGATACCCAAACCTATTTACCGGTAAGATTTTCGGGGACGAAAATTTCTTAAGTGGGGGAGAGTTGTGACAGCCCTAAAGTGACCCTAGTCAGAAAGTGGTCTCGGGACCGCTAGACCGAGTCACCAAATTATTTGAATGTGATAATTATTGCCTAAAATATGTGAATATAAATGTGTGAAAGTTTTAAGCTTCGATTTAGTTAATTGCATGTGAATTTAGTTGATAGGACTTATGTGAGAAAATTTAGAATGTGCTAGGCAAATGCAAGTGGCCTAATAGTGCATGTAATCAAAGGGGTGGACTTGCATGTCAATTTCCCCCCATTTAAGTACTAGTGGCTGGCCATGACAAGGGATGATGGGCAAAACATGTCATGAAACATGTTGTGTTAATGGAAGAATAAAATAAGAAGCATGGGCAATAAACTAATAAGAAATTGAAGGAAGAAAACAAAGAGAAAAAAATGTGTTCATCATTCTCATGCATGACCAAAAAAAAAAAGAAGAGAAAAGCTCTCATGTTGTTCTTGGCCGAATAGGAGAAAGAAAAAGTAGGAAAAAGAGCTTTGAGGAAATCGGCTATGGTGGTTTGATAGACTAAGGTATGTTTGATGATGTTCCATGAGATGCATGCATGTTTTAGTAGTTAGCTTGAGTTCTAAATAGCCCATGGTTCA
Organism: Gossypium hirsutum; assembly: GCF_007990345.1. Lineage (NCBI taxonomy): Eukaryota > Viridiplantae > Streptophyta > Magnoliopsida > Malvales > Malvaceae > Gossypium > Gossypium hirsutum. The sequence goes on along the minus strand of NC_053434.1, from coordinate 74,115,409 downwards.
AATCTTTACTATGTCATGGAGATGATATTCGGCCAAGGTGGATTGGTGTTGATATCATTTGCATGCTAAAAGTGAAGCTTTGTAATGGTGCATGTGATGGTGGATTGATGATTCTTGAATCTTCTTTTTAGCATTTTTGAGTGAGACATTAAGTTCTTTGTTTAACCATGACCAAAAATTGAAATGGTATGGTGTTGTGATGCATTTGGCCATGGTAGGAAGTAGAAGGGAAATATGGTTGTTGTTAGATGAAGTAGAGTCTAACAAATGAGCACATATGTGCATTAGTTGCTAGATGGAGAAGAATCGGCTAGCAAGTTGTGTGCTAAGGCCGAATATAATTTTTGTATATTAATGAGTAATGCATGTGTTGAATTGATGGAAAGGGAGAGGATGCTTTACTAGTGTATATATGTGTATGGGCCAAGTTTTGAACTTGAAACAAAATGGTGTTTAGTCAATACAAGTGACCATACTTGTAGAATGTATTGAGTGTTGCAATCGGCCTCAACATAGACATGTATGTTCGGCCACATGAATGAGTACATAAGTTGATGTGTATGTTCGGCCATAGGTAAGCATATTGATGGCTTTATCTTGACTTAGAAAATTCGGCTAAGGGAAATATTAGCTAGTATGTTGAATTCGATTCGTAATTTCGTACATATGTGACTCTAATGTCTAATGTATATATGGGCTAAGTACCTTGAGCTTCTCTTTTGATGTTCGAATGAATTGTATTAAATTGCTTGATGTGATTAAAAATGCGTATGACCATTGTGTATTTGAGCTAAAAGGTGGCCATATGACCTATCAAACTCCTTGTCATATTCGGCCATAAGCTAGCAAAATGAGACTTTAATGAGTTAAATTTGTTTGAATTAAGCTCAAGAGCAAAGGGGAACTAAATTCGATAAAGGGAAGGAAAAAGTGGTCGAATAGCCGTCGAAACCGTTCGACAACATCCGAGGTAAGTCTTCGAGTAATGACCCTACTTGAATTATATTGAAATGATTAGTCATACTATGACGGATAGCCGAATGTGCATAGAGACTATGTTATAAAGCCAATTGAAATCATGCTCTTTGTGTGTGGCTATTGAGCCGAAATTGGAAAGGTTTAATAAATGTTTTGTGTTTGAGCCTTAGTAACGAAAATGAAATATAGATGTGTCATGATTATTGATATATGTGTGCATGAGCATTTGAATGATATCCGGGCTAAGTCCCGAAGGCATTTATGCTAGTGATTTTATCCGGGCTAAGTCCGAAGGGATTTATGCTAGTGATTTTATCCGGGCTAAGACCCGAAGGCATTTGTGCGAGTTGATATATCCGGGCTAAGACCCGAAGGCATTTGTGGGAGTTGATATATCCGGGCTAAGACCCGAAGGCATTTGTGCGAGTTGCTATACCCGGGTTAAGACCCGAAGGCAATTGTGCTTGTGGTTATATCCGGCTAAATTCTGAAGAAACTTGGGTTCAAAGGTGAGCGTGTTGTGCTGTAATAAATTCAATTAATACGCTCGAAAAACCCAAACGATAAGGTATGTTTGCGTGTGCATCGGAAAAGTCGATTCGTTTTAAATAGTATTCGTTCAATTGACTAACGAACTTTTGGCTTTTAGATAGGTTAATACCTCGTGTATATATGTTGATGAAGTGTGAAGTAAGTATGTTTATGAGAATGTGTATTAATAAAGTGATTCATATAGCTATGTGAATGTAATACTTTAGTCAAAGCCGATTTCATTACTTGAAACTTACTAAGCTTTAAAATGCTTACCCCGTTGCTTTGGCTCTATGTTTTATAGATTTTGTTCGTTAGATATCGGATTCGGGATCATCGAAGTCGAAGTCATCCACACTATCAAAGCCCTTTGGGTACTCTTTTAGTTGAACTCTGGATATAGCATGTATAGGACTACCCTTTGTTGTTTTTCAAGTACTTTTTGTGATGTATGTGTGTACAGCCATGCGAAAATGGCTCATAGAAGTGGAGTATGGCATTAGACCATTTGTGTTTATGTATATATATATGGTTTCATGATGTGACTATGGACTGGAATGGAAGTGTTGGGCAAATGATCAGCCATTAGAATGGCTAAATATGATCATATGCGGACCTATGTATGACAAAACTCTAGTTGGTCCATGGTAACCACGAAATAGGTAAAGTTTACCTTGAAAACAGATGCTGACAGCAGCAGTGGTATGGATTTGAAAAATCACTAAAATTTGTAGGAATGGAATTAAATAGTGAATAAATTATGTAATCGAACGTTGATGAATCTATTTTCATATGAAAGTAACGAAACAATTATATGAATAGTATATTAAGAGATATTAAAGTTCTCGTGAAACAGGGCCAGAACGGTTTCTGGATCTCCTGTTTCGACTTTGAAAATTTACCATAAATTATCCAGAGATAATTAGAAGTCATGCCTTATATGTATAGATTCCTCTTTGAGTCTAGTTTCATTTGAAACAAACGGCATGAGTATTGAAGCTCTGTACAGGGAGATATCCAAGTCATAATACGTGAAGGTCAGAGTAGTCGAATCCAGAATCAGGGGAGACTTTAACTAATAAATTGTACCAATTGGCTCAACCAAAAATTCTAGAAATAAATCCACAGATGGATATATGAGTCTAATTTCAGGGAAAATTTACGGAATCAGATTTCGAGTTTTGGAACTCGAGATATGATTTTTAAGGCGACAGTGACGCGGTTAGCCAGCCTGTCTGGAATTTTTTTAATGGACTGTGAAAACAAAGTAAATGAACTAAGTCGGTCAGCACTTCGTGTTCGACTCCGGCAACGGTCTCGGGCACGGGGTGTTACAGATGGAGATCGCTATGATTCGCGCTGATGTACAAGAAGATCGTGAGGCCACTATGGCGCGATTCTTGGCTGGACTTAATCGGGAAATAGCTAACATCGTTGAGTTGCAACACTACGTGGAAATCGTAGATATGGTGCACATGGCTATCAAAGTCGAGAAGCAAATCAAAAAGAAAGGTTCTGCTCGAGGCTATTCTTATTCCAATACATCTAAATGGAACCAAGGTTCAAGTAAGAGTGCTTCTACTAATCCGATAAAAGAGCCAACAACACCACCAAAAACACTTAAGCCAATTGCTGAATCTAGCAAAGGTAAGTCTGTGGATAATTTCCAAAATCGATCAAGAGATATAAAATGTTTTAGGTGTCTCGGAAGAGGACATGTGGCCAGCCAATGCCCAAATCGGAATGCCATGATTATGAGGCCAAATGGTGATATCGAATCGGAGGAGGAGATAGACAAAAATGAAGAAGAAGTTGAAATTCCTTCCGATAATGAAGAAGAAATAGCGTTTGCTGTTGAAGGTGAAATGCTTGTGGTAAAAAGAAATCTTAGTGTCCAAACTTCCGTGGATAAACTACAATGTGAGAATTTATTCCATACGCGTGGACTTGTCAAAGAAAGGGTTTCTAGTATCGTGATTGATGGTGGAAGTTGCACTAACGTCGCAAGCACATATATGGTGGACAAACTTGCTTTGCCAACTATCAAGCATCCAAGTCCTTATAAATTGCAATGGCTCAATGAAGGGGTCGAATTGAAGGTGACCAAGCAAGCCAAGATTTCTTTCTCTATTGGGAACTACCATGATGAAGTGTTATGTGATGTTGTACCCATGCATGCGGGTCATATTTTACTCGGGAGGCCATGGCAATTTGACCGTCGAGTCAAACATGACAGTTTTGCTAATCAATATTCGTTTCAACATAAGGGTAAAAATGTTACTTTGGTACCCTTGTCCCCGCAACAAGTCATGGAAGATCAACAACATGTTAAGCGATCCATGGAACAAGCAAAAGAAAAAGAGAGCATTGAAAAGGAAGATGAGAAAGAGAAAAAAATAGAAAAACAAAAAAGAAACAAAAAAAATTATAAAAAAATGAGAGTGTTGAAAAAGAAAAAGAAATCACAAGAAAGGTGAGCGAGAAAAAGAAAAGAGAATTAAATAACCATTGTCTCCTTGTTACTCCATTTCAGGTTAAATCAAAGAAGGAGCTCCAATTACAATACAAGTCTGAAGGAAGAAGGTTTGTGATGATTGAAAAAGGTAAAATCGATCTTCAATTCCCAATTCCTAAAGGTGGACAAGGTATGAATTCTGATGTTATGCGATCATCTTTTCTTAAGTCGAATGTAAATGAAATTTTTGAAGACACCTTGAATGCTAAAAATTGCTTGAATCCTATTGTGGTTAATTGTTTGATTTTGTTTGATGATGATATATCCGTTTTGAGTAATCATAAGAAGATTTTTTTCTTTGGAAAATGTGATGAAGTCGTTGTTGAGAACAAAACCAAACGACAATTACGAGTGTCAAACATGCGAAATCATGAGTCATATGAAACTTTTCATTTGCATGTTTGTGATGAAGATTTAAATTTCATGTCTCCTTACTTGCATTCCATTTACTTGAACAATGACTTGTGGAAGAAAATTGAAAAGTTTGAATGCTTGAAAACATATTTGTTTTCGTCTCGACCATTTGATGAGTTATGGATATGGAAGGAGTTTTGTTCATGTGATTGTAAGAATGATGTTTTAAGTTTGCCTTTTTACATGACTCATACTTGTCTTGTTATGACCATGCATGATCCACATAGTTGTTCTGATCATTTCTCGATGATTAATGGTTGTCTATTTTCATTGATTCATTTGCCATCACTAATGCCGAATATTGTGAGTTCTTTTGCAAAGGCTTATGAACGACTAATTGTTCCATTCATTCAAGGAGAGTTGCAAAAGACGGATTATTTTCTAGAGAATAAACAACTCGACTTGAGGACAAGTCATTTTGAAGAAGGGGGAATGATGTGACCACGCCCCAAGCCCCATCAAGTCCTCGTCTTGATTCCCTCGAGCTTCCAAAGGGACCAATGACCCGAGCTTGGTCCAAGCGATTTCATGAAGTTGTTTCAGCTTTGTTGTTCAAGTTTTGGAAGGAGAATCAGCTTGTTGAAGATGAGGAAGCTCGATCCAACTCCTTGAAGAAACCATGCACCTTAGTGCAAGCTAATTTCAGCTCCATTTTAGCTTTTCTAGCTCGTTTCAACTCCGACCAGCTCAATTGAGCTCATTTCAGCTCAATCGAGCTCTATTTAGCTACAATTCAGCTCATTTATTTTATTGGTTGAATAATTAAAGTATTTTATTAACTTAGTTTAAGTTATTACAGCTCATAATTATGTTTTGATTTATTTCATGTTTTTAAAGTTGTCTTAGCCGAATTTAATATGTTTAGCTTAAGACTTTATTAAATTTGTCTATTTTAAATTTATGTGTTAATTAATATATCTATTTTTAATTAATTTGTTCATGTTTCATGTAGGTACAGCCGAATGTGGAGATTCATTCAAGCTAGGTGCATGAACGTCTACTTACAATGCATGATGTGGGAACACAATTAAAGATGATTCATGAATGGGCTGGTTCAATGAACGTAAGGATGATGCATGAATGATTTAATACAATGAATGGAAGAATGCATGAATATTCACTTACATGCATCGGTTGCTGTCCATTGATCTCCTAAGTACCTATTCGGCCAAAAGGCATCTCTTGGAGTGTCCATTCACACCTTGGCCGAACCTAGACATGTCCATTGCTCTTCCATACATTCACCAAGCCTTCAAGTTTATTTCCTTAGCCATGAAGCTGCCTATTGAAGTACCATTCAGCCGAATTTGGACATAGCCTTTAAAGATACATTTCTAGATTAGTTTAATTCAATTAAAGCCGAATTTACTTAGTCTATTTGGCTATCTAATGTAATCTATAAATAGTTCTTTTCTCTTTGTAAAAAGGTTACAGAATTTGATCAATTAAACTTAATAGAACTTTTGTTCTTGTGAGGTTACCTCCTCTCTTCTTTCGTTCGAGTCTCGAAGCGACTTAACTAGCTTGCTAGTGGTGTCAATCCGAACTCCATTGAACTTATCACCGAATCGGTGTGGCGTTCAACCATCTTCCTATACCTTTGGTTCTTACCTCCATATAGGTAACGGGTCAAGGTCCGCTTCTATCCTTCATCAAAATTCACCTTAAGCAATATAAGACTCGGGGCAATACTTTTTAGTATTGAATCATTCTTAAAGTTTGAGTTCTTTATCCATTTCCATTTATCTATCATCTTTGTAACTTAATTCTTTGTTAAACCGAACCTATCTTTCATCAAACCAAAACCCATCCTTTGAACCCATTTTGCCTACCTTCCGCTTATAAAAATCATCTAACTCCATCTATCTACAAAATCGAACAAACTTTTGTCGACGATCGGGCAATCAAGTGAATCGACTCAATCAACCGAGGCGGATCACATCAGTAAGTGACCAAGGCTCCAATATAAGTGACCGAATGAGAGGTCAACTACACCGTGGCCAACGAGATCGTGAGAGATACAATGAAAATATCAAAAGTATCACGTTGACCTTTCCTCCATTCCAAGGCTGTTCAGATCCGAAAGCCTATCTAGAGTGGGAAAAGAAAATTAAGCTCGTGTTCGAATGCCATAACTACTCCAAAGCAAAGAAAGTTAAGTTGGTCCCAAAACCTTACCTAAGGTACGATGAGTGTTAAAGATTACTATAAAGAGATGAAAATTGTCATGATCCGTACGGATATGGAGGAGGATCGAGAGGCGACCATGGCCAGATTTTTAGCCAGTCTTAACCTCGAAATAGCCTACATTGTGGAGTTGCAACATTATGTGAAGATTGTCGATATGGTTCATATGGCAATTAAGGTCGAGAAGCAACTCAAAAGGAAAGGCACTGTTTGAGGTTATTCAACTTCTAACGTATCCAAGTGGAGCCAAGGTACAAGCAAAAATGCCTCAATGAGCCAAACAAAAGAACCCATGGTGCTGGCAAAGTCAACCAAGCCCATGGTTGAAACCAGCAAAGGAAAGGCTGTGGAAGGTGCCCAAAATCGATCAAGAGACATAAAATGCTTGAAGTGTCTCGGAAGAGGTCACATTGTGTGCCAATGCCCAAATCAGAATGCAATGGTGATTCAACCTAATGGAGACATCGAGTTGGAAGAGAAGGAAGAAGAAAAGAATGAAATCATGTCGAAATCCCCTCTGATGATGAAGAAGAGTTAGAATATGCTTTTGAATGGGAGATGCTTGTGGTTAAGAGAAGCCTTAGTATGCAAAGTTCCATATATGATTTGCAACGTGAGAACTTATTCCATATCTGTTGTTACATTCAAAGCAAGGTATGTAGTTTGGTCATAGACGGAGGTAGCTGTATGAATGTTGCAAGCACACTTATGGTTGAAAGGCTTGGTCTGCCAACTACTCCAAAAATCCCGAGCCCATACAAGCTCCAATGGCTTAATAAAGGTGTTAAACTCAAAGTATCATGACGAGGTACTATCTGACGTAGTTCCTATGCATGCGGGACATCTATTGCTTGGAAGACCATGACAGTTTGACCAGCGAGTCAAACATGATGGTTTCGCTAATCAATACACTTTTAAGTATCAAGGCCTCAACATTACTTTAGCACCCTTATCGCCAAAGCAAGTCATGGAATATCAGCAACATTTAAAACAATCCATGGAGGAAATGAGAGAAAAAGAAGAAATTAAAAGTGAAAAACAAAGAAAAGAAGAAAAAGCAAGAGAAAAAGAATGAGAGTTGTGAAGAAAATAAGAGCGTTGAGCAAGAAAAAGAAAAAGAAAGAAAAATGAGTGAGAAAAAGAAAGGTCTTTTGATTAATCGTTGTCTTTGTGTTTCTTCATCATTTTAGGTTAATCGAGGTAAAGAATTTGGTCTTCACTACCTTTCCGAGGAGAGAAGGTTTGTGTTGACTGAAAAAGGTAAAACCAATCTTAATCTCTCTAATCTTCACGGTAAGCAAGGTGAGAATTCTTTATTCCTTAATCCACTCCATTCGAATTGTATTGGTAGCTTTGCTCTTGACTTTTGTTTTGAAAAGGTCCCGTCCATTGTTGTTAACAATTGCTATTCTTTGATTGGTGATAACATGTTTGTTTTAAAACATGGCAAGGTGAGTGCCACTTTTGGAAAATTTGATGTTGACAAGTTTGTTGGTGAAGTGTTGACCAATTGACAATTGCAAAGTTTACGTAGGTAAAATCATGAATTCTATGAATCTTTTCAATTGCTTGATTCGGATGGAACTTTACATTTTTCCACATATTACACAAACTCCATTCGTATAAACAACAACCTGTGGGCACGATTTGAAATGACCAAACATTTAAAGACCTTTATGAATTTGATTCGATTACTTGTTAAGACATTTTGTAAAAGGTCATGTTCGTTTGATTGTGAAAATGGTTTATTAAATCTACCTTCGTGTAAAAATCATGCTTGTCTTGATCGAAAGACTATTGGATTTCATGTCTATTTGGATAAATTCGTATGGCATGCTGATTCTAACTTGACTTTAAGTCTTATGTATTCTTTGTTGCCGAATATGAAGAGCCATTTAGAAAAGACTTACGAGAAACCATTCATCCCATTCGTCCAAAAAGGTTCGAGTAGGAATCAATGTTTCCAAGTGAACAAATGACTCGACTTGAGGACAAGTCACTTTAAAGAAGGGGGAATGATATAAGCACGCCTGGGAGCTTATCAAGCACAAGCCAAGAATCCTTCGAGCTGCCTAAAGGACGAATGACTCGAGCACGAGGTAGGCAATTTTAAGAAGCTGTTTTAGCTTTAATTATTCAAGTCTGGGGAGAAAACAAGCTCGATGATAATGGCGAAGCTTAGACCAGCTCCCTAAAAAATCCTTTCACCTTTGTGCAAGTCGAACTCAGCTCCTCTCCAGCTCTCTGAGCTTCGTTCAGCTCAAATCAGCTCACTTGAGCTTACTCCAGCTTGTTTGAGCTCAATTTCGTTCATTTCCAGCTCTTTTCTTTTATCATTCAAATAAATTCAGTATTAGTTTTAATTTATTTAATTTGATGCAGCTCAAATAATTATTGTTTGTTTTGTGTCTAAAATCTGGGCATCTTAAATATGTTTTCATTATGTTTTTAATTTAAGGTTAAATGTGTCTTATTTAGTGCATAATTTTAATGTGTTTGGTTTAGAACAAATTTAATAGCTGCTGCTATTTAATTTGTCCAGCCGATTACGTGACTTAATTATGTCTAGTTATAGCTGAATTTTAATATGTCTTAGTTCATACATGTTGTTAATTTGTCTTAGTTTATTGCATGATTTAAATGTGTCTTTGAGCCAAATTAATGTGCAGGTTTTGTGTCCTAGTATAACTGAATTTATTGTGTCTCAATTTGATTTAATGTGTTCATTTGATTTGTGCAGTAGGTGCATGGACGGTTTAAAGGATTTCATGTGCTGATGATTGATTTCTTTGAAGCACCTATTTGGCCAAAGATCAGCTGCTCCCTCATATCCCCAAGAAGGCTGATTCACTCCCCAAACCAACTTGCATGTTTTCACACTTGCTGAACATTCTGTTCACACCTATAGGCTATTCGGTTTTATATATTCGCACAACGAGGCTGCTCACATTTGGTTTCACACTTAAAGGACTATTGAAGTGCCCCAAGCTGCCTTTAATTAGCTCAACACTTTTCAGCTAACCAAGGCTATCCAATTAATCAAATGCACCCCCTTGGCTGAATTCAAGCATGTCCCTTCAGCTCATTTTAGCTCCTCTTTCACTTCCATAAATATTTAGCTACTAGAAGCTTCAAAGGGCTGTCTATTGGCGTCTCCAAGGTTGAAGGAAGTTTCAATGACGCTACCAAGAAACTTCCAAGAAGTTTCAGCTCATTAAAGCTAGACTCATGATACGAACCGTCTCGAGAAGAGTCGAGTCGTATGTAGATTGCCCGATCGTCTACGAGAAGTTACGTTAGTATTTGTTGAATTGAAGGTATAGTCAGAGTAGAAAGAGGGGTACGAATGGAATGGTAGGAACGAAAGGGTAGGAACAAAATGGTATGAACAAATTGGTCGGTTTAGTTTCGATTAGGTAAAGAAGAAAGAACGGGTTTGAACTACTAAAGGTACTTTCAAGAACAAAATACCGAAATGGTATCGACCCGTTGATTTAGCCTTTTGAGTTCGGTTATAGGTTTGGTAAGGGAAACCTCGACCCACTATCTAACAAGATAGGAACCTCGGTATGTTGAACGCCACACTATGAATAGTGATAAGTTCGGGTACGACAAAGAACACGGTTGACACAACTAGAACGCTAGGAACGCCAAACGAATCTTTGAACGAAATATAAGAAAAGTATGCCTCACAATTTCGGCAGCATAACATTAACAAAAGTTTCAATAGTCCTTTACATGGAAATTGAACAAGTATTTATAAGCCTAAGTCTAGGTAGCCAAATGGCCTTTCATACTTACACATTAATTAAAAGAAAATTCTAGAAAAATAACTCTTAATATGCATGACCAGATTCGGTTTTGGGAATGGTGGATGAATGCATCTTCATGCTTAAGAAAACTCAAAGTGAATGCATGATATCCAATGGTCACTTGTAGATTCGGCCAACCTTGTTAAATGAAGCAATGTTTGGCCAAAAAGTATGAATTAATTGTGGACACTCCAAGGGCCATCATGTGTGTGAAACCGAATGTTGAAGAGTCTTCTAGTGTGAACAAGGTGAACCGAATGGTCTTGCCATGTGAACATAGGTGTGAACGAATTAAGGAGAGTCATGGGGAAGCTAATTGGCCAAGCTATCTTCATGCATGTGTGAGTGCCCTTTGGCCGAATGGTCACCTTGGAGAATGAAGAGATAGCACACCATACATGAATGGAAACATTCATGAACCTTAAAGACATTGAATATGGTCATACATGCACTTGGCCGAACATGCACCTAAGAGATTCAAGCCCCCCAACCATCCATGCACCTTCAAAATTCATGTTTGCTTTTAATCTCCATATGTCCATTGCGTTCCTACAAGAAATGTGAACATAATTAATTCAAACTAATGTGAACACAAATATCAACATTAAATTCGGTTATGACAAATTTAATTATCATCAATTAACACTTTTAAGACATACTTAATATAACTAATGTGAACTAAATTTAATATGTAGGATATTAATTAACTAATTATTGAACTTATTAATTAAAAAGTCAATAGTAGTTGATATGATCTCGGTTTAGTAGTTGAGTCCGAGTAGTTTGATTCCCGATCGTAAACGAAGAAGTAGATTAGACGAGAAGGAGTTAGAATATATTTGTGTACAAAGAAGTAAGATAAGTTCGTGCAAAGTTGGATGTGGATTTGGTTTAAGTCGAAATGGTATGAATAGAATGGAAGAGTTCGGTTTAGGATAATTAAGAAATGGTATTTGGTTTTGGTACGTTTTGATATTTGGGAATTGGTACGAAATGGTATGGTATTTGGTACGAATTGGTAACGGTTCAAAGACGTCAAGAATGAACCAACACTAAAGAAAAGTGTCGACCCGAAACTTATAGGACCTAAATGAATTGGAAATGGTTAAAAAGAACCTTGACCCGATACTTAGGAAAGTATGAACCAAAGGTATCAAAGGTGAACGCCACACTCGGGTTAAGGAGTGATAAGTTCAGAAAAGACTCAGAAAGACGCCACTAAAAGCTTAGATAAGTCTTACGGGCCTCGAACGAAATTTTTTGAGAGAAAATGCCTCACAAATTTGGCAGCAATTCGCTAATTAAAATGTCAAAAGTCCCTTTACAAATTGAATTTAACAACTATTTATAGACAAAGACTAGGCTAGCCGAATAGTCATATGAATGCTTAAGAATTAAGCAAATGAATTCCTTTAATGTGCTTAACTAAATTCGGCTGAATGGAGCTCCAATGGTCATCTTCTAGAAAGAGCAATGAACTTAGAAGCTTGGAAAGATGCATGGCAACACCTAGGTTCGGTTAATGGACTTAAACAAACTCAATTAATTGGCAACTTTTGTTGAAAAGTGATCAGCAATTAAAGGAGGTAATGAGCAGCCACCAAGGTGTGAAAACTCAGCTTTGAAGAGTCATGGCATGTGAACATATAGAACCGAACAGCCAAGATGAATCCAGCAATGTGAAAAGAATTAAAAGTCGGCTGAATGGTCAACTTGGGAGTAGGAAACAATAGCTTCTTTGGCCGAATGGTCACCTAGGATACTTCAAACAGCAGCCAAATTTAATTCCCCAAACATGCATGTGCCGTCCCCTTACATGTATCTTCTTTTAATTCATTCATGCACCAAGGACGTCCAAATGGGATGTACCTACAGCAAAATTTATTCAATAAATCAAATACATTTTTAAACACATTAATTTGGCAGTAAATGACACAAAAATTATGCACATTAAATTCGGCCACCTTAGGACATAATTAAAACATGTAATAAAATTGACACATTAAAACATGCATAAAAAACATATTAATGAGCTGTAGAAATTAAGACAAATTAATAACATATAATTATAACTCAATTATCATGCATAATTAAATTTGTCCAGATTTTAAACCAAATAAATAATGAATATTAATTGAGCTGTAATAAACTAATTAAATGACTCAAATAATTATTTCAGCTACTATAATAAGGTCTTAATGAAATTGAGCTAGTTCGAGCTCATTGAGCTTGAAAGGAGCTGGAAACGAGCTAAATGAAGCTCTACAAAATAAGATTGAGCTACGTCCAGCTTGCAAACACGACGAGCCTCGCTTGTAGGCTGAAACAATAGCCGTTCCCGGGGGCGGGTCGTATCATCCCCTCCCTCTTTAAAGCGATTTGTCCCCAAATCGGGCCACTTGCTCGCGAAGAAACTTCTATTAACAAAGACCCCTTGGTTGTTGAATTTGACAAACTTGTGCCCAGCAACCTGAAATTCATGAATAGATTGAAAATAACACCGATTAGTTACTTGCCCTCCCTCTTTAAGGCAAAGCCACTTCAAAGTGTCACCTACACAATAAAGAAAATTATGAATGACACAATGAACTAAAAACTTGCGAACTCTTTCCAAATTTTCAATCATAATTAGAGCAAAAGAACTATTGCCGAATTCAAAAATATAGATAAGCCTTACCTTTCCACATTAACTTTCCAAATTCATCAAGGAACTAGACATGAGAAATAATTCTACGAATATGAACAGTTCATGCAAAGAAACACATATCCCACAACACACTCTATCAAATGGATTCGAAGACTCATGAATCAAACAATTAAATCGATTGGTCAAATCTTCACCATGAAAAATCCCATCCAATGGACGAATAGATGTTAACGAATAACCACAAATCCACAAAAAGTCTTTTAAAGAAATATGTGAAAAAAATATTAATCGGCCAAAAGAAACAAGATCACTTAGTCGAATCAAGTTTTGCAAATTTAAACTTAGTACTAGCCAATACTCTTCCACTTCTTCACCAAACTTGTCATATTCACGAATGTCATCACCTTTTGAACAAAATAGAGATGTTTTTAGTTCTTCAGAAACTAAACCTTGTCTATCCTTGAGATTATGGATTTGAGGATCGGTTTTACCATTCTCTCGCAATATGAACCTTCTGTTCTCAGGATTATAATGTAATCGTAATTCCTTGCTTGGTTTAACCTGAAAAAATGAAGAGACAGGAAGACAACGATTAATCAAAACATTTTTCTTTCTCTCACTCAAATTTCTTTCACTTTCTTTTTCTTTGATCTTGTTTTTCTCACAATCTCGATTCTTTTCTTTTGAATCATTTTTCTTTTCTTTTTCACTCTCTCTTAATTTCTTTTTTGTTCATTCAAATCTTCCAAGGATTGCTTTAATCGTTGTTGATCTTCCATCACTTGTTGTGGAGACAATGGGGCCAAAGTGATATTTTTGCCTTTGTGCTTGAATGAATATTGGTTAGAAAACCCGTCGTGCTTGACTCGCCGATCAAATTGCCACGGCCTCCCAAACAGTAAATGGCCCGCATGCATGGGCACAACGTCGCACAAAATCTCGTCTTGGTACTTTCCAATTGAAAAGGGAATCAAGGCTTGTTTGGTTACCTTAAGTTCGACTCCTTCATTGAGCCATTGCATCTTATAGGGACTCGGGTGCTTAAGGGTCGGCAAAGACAACTTCTTGATCATAAGTGTGCTTGTAACATTTGTGCAACTCCCACCATCGATCACAATGCTACAAACCTTTCCATGAACATAACATCGGGTATGAAACAAATTCTCGCGTTGCGGTTCACCTATAGAGCTTTGTGCACTAAGACTTCTTTTAACAATGAGCATTTCGCCTTCAACGGCAAACTCTATCTCATCTTCGTTATCGGAAGGATTGTTAATCTCTTCTTCATTCTTGTCTATTTCCTCTTCCGATTCTATTTCACCATTAGGGAGTATCACCATTGTGTTGCGATTTGGGCATTGGCTCGCTATGTGCCCTCTCCCTTGACACTTAAAACACTTAATATCACGTGTTCGGGATTGAGTATTTTCAGTGGCCTTACCTTTGCTAGATTCAGCCACAGACTTATTAGACTTCATGGGCACCACATTTTCTTTTGATTGATTCGTTGAAACATTCTTACTTGCCCCTTGGTTCCACTTAGATGCATTCGAAGAGGAATAACCACGTACGGCTCCTTTCATCTTGAGTTGCTTTTCGACCTTGATCGCCATGTGAACCATATCGACGATCTCTACGTAGTGTTGCAACTCAACTATGTTGGCAATTTCACGGTTAAGTCCGGCTAAGAAACGAGCCATAGTTGCCTCTAGATCTTCCTCCACATCCGCTCGAATCATGGCCACTTCCATCTCCTTGAAGTAATCCTCCACGCTTCTCGTCCCTTGTGTAAGATTTTGAAGTTTTTGGTACAACTCCCGATGGTAGTACGAAGGGATGAAACGTCGTCGCATTACAGCCTTCATCTCGGACCATGTTTGGATAGGACGCTCGCCATTTCGCCTTCGGCTAGTTGTAAGTTGGTCCCACCACACCATTGCGTAGTCCGAAAATTCGATAGCAGCCAACTTAACTTTCTTGGCCTCAGAATAGTTATGGCATTCAAATATAAGCTCGATCTTTTTCTCCCACTCGAGATAAGCTTCGGGATCCGATCGGCCTTGGAATGAAGGGATTGACAACTTAATGCTTTTCAAGTCATCATCGAACCTCCCTCGATTTCGTTGGCCTCGGTTGCGTTGGCCTCTTCGTTGAACATTCGCATTGGACCCTTGATCACTTTCGTGTTCAATCGACTCGGAAGATTCATCATCTAAATTAGATTGCCATCCTCGATTTCTCGGAGGGCTTAAGGGGGTTCTCCTTCGTTGGGCTCTTCCTTCCACACGATCAAGTCTATCTTGAATCGGTTCTAACTTTTGATCGAACAATCGTTCCACCTCGCGTAGCAATGCTTGCAAATTCAAGTCCGGCACATTTCGAACAGGTTGCCTTTCTTCCATGTTTATTGTAGGGCTTCTTGATATATGAAATTATAACCTCACAACAAAAACTCACAAGTCACTCAAAAAGAAAATAATTCGGCACTCCACTCGTGTTTACACTCTTTAATGGCTTTTTCTTCTCTCTAATGCTCTCTCAACACTCGTGCCTTTTTCCACTCAATTTCCTCTCGTGATTTCGTAAGCGACTCGTCGTGACCTTATCGTAGTTCAATGGGTCGGCTTCAAATGGCTTTACAAGGGTTGATGTTAGGTTATGGGTAGGCTAAAAGAAACAAGAAAGGCTTTAGGCTAAGTGTGGCTTAGAAGATGAATAGAAGAGAATGCCAAACTTACAAACTCGAAACACTTTTTTTTTATATCGAATTTTTTTTAATTGCGTGAAATTTCACTACGGGGGATATAAAAGAGTGTAGAATGAGATTTTGGAAATTTTTTTTACGGATCTTTCACGTTCTTTTCGTCCGCACCTAAACCGTATGCAATTTTTTTTTCAATTTTTTTTTCAAATTTTTTTTTTGAACTCCTTTTTTTTACGTACCTATTTCAAATTGACTTCGAGTGCTCGTACTTCTCGTTTTTACCAGCTCTGATACCAAATGATATGATCTCGGTTTAGTAGTTGAGTCTGAGTCGTTTGATTCCTGATCGTAAACGAAGAAGTAGATTAGACGAAAAGGAGTTAGAATATATTTGTGTACAAAGAAGTAAGATAAGTTCGTGCAAAGTTGGATGTGGATTTGGTTTAAGTCGAAATGGTATGAATAAAATGGAAGAGTTCGGTTTAGGATAATTAAGAAATAGTATTTGGTTTTGGTACGTTTTGGTATTTGGGAATTGGTACGAAATGGTATGGAATTGGTATGAAATGGTATGGTATTTGGTACGAATTGGTAACGGTTCAAAGACGTCAAGAATGAACCAACACTAAAGAAAAGTGTCGACCCAAAACTTATAGGACCTAAATGAATTGGAAATGGTTAAAAAGAACCTTGACCCGATACTTAGGAAAGTATGAACCAAAGGTATCAAAGGTGAACGCCACACTCGGGTTAAGGAGTGATAAGTTCAGAAAAGACTCGGAAAGACGCAACTAAAAGCTTAGATAAGTCTTACGGGCCTCGAACGAAATTTGAGAGAAAATGCCTCACAAATTTGGCAGCAATTCGCTAATTAAAATGTCAAAAGTCCCTTTACAAATTGAATTTAACAACTATTTATAGACAAAGACTAGGCTAGCCGAATAGTCATATGAATGCTTAAGAATTAAGCAAATGAATTCCTTTAATGTGCTTAACTAAATTCGGCTGAATGGATCTCCAATGGTCATCTTCTAGAAAGAGCAATGAACTTAGAAGCTTGGAAAGATGCATGGCAGCAGCTAGGTTCGGTTACTGGACTTAAACAAACTCAATTAATTGGCAACTTTTGTTGAAAAGTGATCAGCAATTAAAGGAGGTAATGAGTAGCCACCAAGGTGTGAAAACTCAGCTTTGAAGAGTCATGGCATGTGAACATATAGAACCGAACAGCCAAGATGAATCCAGCAATGTGAAAAGAATTAAAAGTCGGCTGAATGGTCAACTTGGGAGTAGGAAACAATAGCTTCTTTGGCCGAATGGTCACCTAGGATACTTCAAACAGCAGCCAAATTTAATTCCCCAAACATGCATGTGCCGTCCCCTTACATGTATCTTCTTTTAATTCATTCATGCACCAAGGACGTCCAAATGGGATGTACCTACAGCAAAATTTATTCAATAAATCAAATACATTTTTAAACACATTAATTTGGCAGCAAATGACACAAAAAATTATGCACATTAAATTCGGCCACCTTAGGACATAATTAAAACATGTAATAAAATTGACACATTAAAACATGCATAAAAAACATATTAATGAGCTGTAGAAATTAAGACAAATTAATAACATATAATTATAACTCAATTATCATGCATAATTAAATTTGTCCAGATTTTAAACCAAATAAATAATGAATATTAATTGCTGTAATAAACTAATTAAATGACTCAAATAATTATTTCAGCTACTATAATAAGGTCTTAATGAAATTGAGCTAGTTCGAGCTCATTGAGCTTGAAAGGAGCTGGAAACAAGCTAAATGAAGCTCCACAAAATAAGATTGAGCTACGTCCAGCTTGCAAACACGACGAGCCTCGCTTGTAGGCTGAAACAATAGCCGTTCCCGGGGGCGGGTCGTATCAGTAGTCAAATGAATTCAAAGTGAACTCCATGAGCTGATGGTTAATTCATGAGTTAAACCCGAGCTGGGCCTAAACTCGTGAGCTGATAATGAGCTGGTCCCGAGCTAATGAGCTGGTGTGGAGCTACATGGGAGCTAACTTGAACTGAAGGTGAGCTTGGTGAGCTGAAATGAACTTGTAGAAAAGTTCGGCATGGATTTCCAAAATGGCCACTAACTGGTTTGATAGGTCTAGCATTGACATCATCCCACACATGCTGAACTAAAGCTATAACAGCTTCTTTAAATTATTTTGCACGAGCCCTTGTGATCGGCCCTTAAGGTAGCACCATCGAATCTCGGCTTGGACTTGGCTTATGGGAAGCCGTGATCGTATCAACTCAAATGACTATTCGGCTAACATAAATCTAGCACTATAAATATGTAATTCATTTCTTTGTTTTAGGACTTTTGAAATTTTGTTTAATGAAACTTTGTTTCTGTGAGGTTTACTTCCTCTCAACTTTTGTACGAGTCTTAAGCGACTTATCTAGCTTGCTAATTGATGTGATCCGGCCCGGGTAGATGAGTCGAATTCACGTAGTTGCCCGATCGTAGTTCGAGAGAGTCGTTCGTGCCTCAGATTTTAGTAATAAAAGTAAAATAATGGATTAGAATAAGTGGAAGGTTTCAAAAAGGATAAGTTTAGTAATAGGTTCGGTTATGTGTACCAAAGATGGGTGATGGATAAATGAGTCAGTTTGGTTACAAGAAGGAAAAGTTGAAAGATGGGGAATGGAAAAACAAACTCAACGTCAGGAATGATTCAACACTAAGAAGTGTCACCCCGGTTCCTATATTGTTAAGGTGAAAAGATGGATAGATGGATAGGTGAACGCCACACCAAGATTCGTGATAAGTTCAAACAAGACGATTGACGCCACTAGCACAAGCCAGATAAGTCTTTCGAAACTTGTACGAGATATGAGAGGAAGCAACCTCACAAGAACAAATGTTCATTAATAATTTTGGCAAAAGTCCTTTACAATTGAAAGAAAACAAATACTTATAGGCACATAGATGACCATTCAAATTCGGCATCTAGGTGTTCACACAATAATAAAAACGTTCACACTAATGTATTAAAATAGTTCATAAATTCGGCAGATTCATGAACTAGTTGAATGGACACTTTCTTCCCCCTAAGTGTGTGCATGAATGCTTAATCATAAAGAAAGGCTTCAAGTGACTTGTATGTGCACCAAAGGTTGCATTCATCTCCTTGGGACGTTCATGCACTTGTATGGAACATGTATCCTCATAATTAAACTCTTTAATAGCATGTAGGTTCATAAATGGCAGCATGAACCTAGTAAATTCGTTCTCCCCTTTGTGCATACACTTAATTCAATCAATGTGTTGAATTATTGAGTTAATTCCTTCCTTTGGACGTTCTTGAACCCATCCATGCATGTGCAGTAGCTTATAGGTCAATTCAAAGTGTGAACAGCTACTTCTTGGCCGAATAAGTGCCTTGGAAAGTTAGAAGACAGCCACCATACATGCACTTAAGCCATTCATGCATTCTATCATCCCATGCATTTGATCCATTCATGGACCAGCCTTTAATGTCCATACATGCATTCGACACATGCATGAATTTCTAGAAACCTTGCATCTAGCCGTACATGCACCAGCATTTAATACTTCTTCATTCATGAGTGTGGCATGCCCAAAAGAGATGTTTCTTCATCCATACATTGTACCGTCCAAAGGGATGTACCTACATGAAATAAACAAGTCATTAAGATATCTCATGGACACTCATAAATTCGGCATGATGTGAACACATTAATGTCATGCAATTCAGCTATGTGAACATAATCAATTTATGTAATGACTATGGCATATTAATAACAAATATTAATATAAGACAAGTTTAATGCTTAAATAAATATATGCAAATTTTTATTTAATGCATTAAAGACAAAACTGAGTTTAAACTAAAATGAGATAAGCTTTAGCTCGTGAGCTAAAGTTTAACTGAGGCTAAACTCCTAAGCTGAAGTTGAGCTAAGGTTTAGCTCGTGAGTTGAAAGTGAGCTAGGAGTGAGCTCGGTTTAGGTCAGGCAAGATGGATTGAGCTCCAATAAGCTGGATTTGAGCTGGACGGAGCTCGTGGAGCTGGAAACGAGCTTGGATCAGCTTGCCAACATGTCATTGCTCGGCTTGACAGACTTGCTCGATAAAGTTCACGGGGCGTGCTCATATCACTAATGGCGTCAACCGAACTTGTTTTTTTTAAACTTATCACCATCACTTGGTGTGGCGTTCTCCTATCCAACTAACTATCATCTTTTCCACCTTAAACGATATAGGAACCAGGGTGACACTCATCATAGTATTGAATCGCTCCTAAAGTTTAAGTTTGATTCCCATTTCATCTTCTATCCTTCTTTCACTTATTACCCTAAATTCAGTCCATATAATTAGCTTCCATCCTTGTTTC
Organism: Gossypium hirsutum; assembly: GCF_007990345.1. NCBI lineage: Eukaryota > Viridiplantae > Streptophyta > Magnoliopsida > Malvales > Malvaceae > Gossypium > Gossypium hirsutum. The sequence goes on along the minus strand of NC_053434.1, from coordinate 74,095,208 downwards.
TTTCTAATTGAACCTACCATTTTATTAACATCAAGCCTATGAAGCCTATTCAAACCATTCGACCATTTTGTGAATGACACTTCTCGAAGATGATTGGGCAACTTATGTGAACTCTTCTTGAACACCCGAGCCGGATCACATCACATAGTTGACACATCATTCAGAATATAGCAAGCCATTTGTATTGCATATCCCCAAAAACAGATTGGTAGCTTTAAATAACTTAACATTGAATGTACCGCTCATCAAATACCCGAATCATATTTTCAAGCTAAAACTCAACTCTCTCAGGATCATTATCAGCATTAGATCTAAATTATTCAGCCCCGTGTTTATGAATCTTGTCAATTAGGGGCTTATTCAATCTTAAAAGCTCGACACCTTAAGGAGCTATGGGAACCGGTTGGGAATTAGGAGGGGTGGAGGTTGTTAAGTAGCTAGATTTTTCCGAATGTAGTATGTGAACCATTCATTCATCATTTGGAAGAAGGCTTCTCTAGCCTCTCCTCCTTGGCAACTCGATACGGGTCTAGAAATAGAGGTGTTATCCCTTGAGTAGGAAATGGCGCATTACTTTCAACTTCATCAGCTATAGCTCGATTGGGATCTATTTACCATATGAAAACACTGTTTAAATTGTTAGGAGTCATCACACTATCACAGTTTATATATGGCATGTATAGCTAGACTTTCACATAAGCTACGTTAGTCCTAGAATTGACTAAACCGTAGCTCTGATACTAATAAATGTAACACCCCTCACCTGTATTCAATGATGGAATAGGGTTAAGGAGCACTACCAAACTTACAACACATTAATACATACTTTTCACATACATTTAATCAATTTATATAGTCATCATTAAATCTTAATCAATTTGTCCCTAATACGAGCCTAAAAGGCCCAAAACATACATTGGGCATGGTTTGGGACTAAACTGATAGCTCAAGAAACTTTCACGAAACTCAGAACATTTTTCTCAAAATAGGGGACACACGCCGTCTGGCCAGGCCATGTGTCTCACACAGCCACCAGACACGCCCGTGTCACAGTGATATAAGCTCCCCTTGGTTAAGAATTGAGTCGTAAAGTTTTGCCCTATCGATAAATTGGGTAAGCTTTAGATAGTTTGTAAATAGGCTAAGAAAATTCAAGAAGGAATTATTCATGAAGGAAATAGCAAAATCAGTTATGGAATAGGGATATGGTTCGGCTAAGGTTCAAGTAAGAACTAACACAATATTGATGTGTTAACCCGAAACTTATATGAATGCTTAGTGAAGGAAAGAACGGCAATGGGATGTTTGAAGGACAGATTGAAGACCGAGACCCTCTATCAAGATTGATAGGAACCTTCAGTATAAGTGAACGCCACAATTTGGTAACAAAGTGATAAGTTTGTAAACAAAGACGGTTTGACAACACAAGGATCACTTGATAAGTTAGGTCAGTCTTTGGAGAATAACAAGAGTGAACACTCTCACAAAATAGCAATTTAGCATAAATTTGGCATTAGTCCCTTTTACAATGATTTGAACAACTATTTATAGGCAAATTAAGAGCTAGCAGAATGGACTCTTAGGCAGCTCATTGGACACTTAAATGTTGCTGGAAATTGCTAGGAAATGACTTGGAAGTTTCCTTGAAGCTTCCTCAACAGCTGGAGAAATGAATGAGCTCAAAATGACCCTTGGTATGTTCGACCAAATGCAAGCATACAGCTGGATGATGCTTTGGTTAGCTGGATGGTCAAGGGGGCTTTTAAGTCAGCCTGGAAGACTTCAAAGGCCAGCTCCATTCAGCTGATTACTTGGTGAAGAAAATGTTGCTAATGAAGTCCTCAAGGTGTCACTTTGGGAGATTAAATGGCTGCAGATGGAAAAGTTAATTCTTTCAAGGTCCATTGATCTTCACAAAAAGGTCACATAAAAAAAAGAAACCAGCAGCTCATTAAATTCATCAACCAGTAGCTCATTAAATCCATCAACCAGCAGCTCATTAAATCCGTCCAGGCATGCTTTCCTTTAATGCTTCAGCTCCTTTTTAATGCCGTCCCATGCTTGCATTTACTGCAAAGTAAAACAACAATTAAAAGAGTTAATACACATTAAAATCAGTAGCAATTAAATCAAGACCAATTTATGTCATGCAACTGGACAAATTAAATTAGCGCAACTCTGTTGGTGCCATTCTATATGGAGCAATCGAGATCGGAGCTATTCCCAGTATCAAATCTATACCAAATTCTACTTCCCTGATTGGAGGCAAACTCGAAAATTCTTCTGAAAATACATCCGCAAATTCACACACAACTGGCACTGATTCAACTTTCTTTTCAACTTCTTTTGTATTAATTACATACGCCAAATAAGCTTCATAACTGTTTCTCAAATATCTCTGAGCCGACATCGAAGAAATCATACTAGATATTGCCTCTGATTTGTCTGGTTCAACCCGCAATATTTCACCACTTTCACATTTTAATTCTATAACCTTTTCTTTGCAATTTACTATAGCATCATGCAATGTCAACCAATCCATACCCAAAATAACATCAAATTCATCAAACAGCAACAACATCAAGTCGATAGAAAGTAATGACCCCGAATCATTAAAGGGCATTTCTTGCATACTTTATCAACTATCACACATTTTCCTAGTGGATTCGACACTCTAATCATAAATTCTGTGTTCTCAACAGGTATATTCATACTAGACACCAGTTTCATGCATACATATGAATGGGTAGAACCGGGATCAATCAAAGCAATAACATTAGTATCATAAAGAGAAAATGTACCGGTAATCACATCGGGTGAGGAAACATCTTCACGCGCTTTAATAGCATAAGTTCTAGCCGGAGCTCTTCCTTCAGATCTAACTACTGCATCTCTGGCTACATTCTTACTGCTTGTTTCACTTCCAGCTTTTCTCGGATACCTTCCCCTCGAGTCTGCACCACTAGCTTTTACATTCTGAAATTTTTCTTTCTCAGCTCTCTCTGGGCAGTCTCTAATAAAATGATCCGGAGAACCACATCGAAAACATTCATTTGCTCTGCACGGACCAAAATGATTTCTACCACACCGCTGGCACTTGGGTTTAACAAATCTCGTATTTCCCACACTAGCCGCAGAAGTAGTCTGAGATTTAGGACCCACATTTCGCTTCTTAAAATTTCCATATGATTGCCCAGCTGAAACTTGGGAACGAGGATTCATATTTCTTGACTTTCCGGTTTGCTGTGAGGGTGCATTACTCATTGGTCTTTTCTTCCAATTTCGTGTTTCAGATTCTACCTTTTTCTTTTCCTTCAGTAATTCTTCAGCCTTGCAAGCTCAATCGACAAGTACCACCATTTCTTTTAGTTCAAGGATCCCAACAAATACCTTAATGTCTTCGTTAAGCCCGTCTTCAAATCGTCGGCACATCTTGGCTTCTGTAGGAACATATTCCCTGGCATACTTACTCAATCGAACAAACTCTCTTTCATATTCTGAGACTGTCATATTACCTTGCTTCAGCTCAAGAAACTCTTTACATTTCTGATCAATAAATCTTTCACTAATATATTTCTTCCGAAACTCTTCTTGAAAGAATTCCCAGGTTACCCTCTCTTTCGGTACCACCGAAATCAAAGTCTTCCACCAATTATAGGCTGAATCTCTCAACAAAGATGTAGCACATTTCAAACATTCTTCAGGTGTACAAGATAATTCATCAAATACCCGGATAGAATTTTCAAGCCAGAACTCTGCTTTCTCTGCATCATCATCAATATTTGCTCTAAATTCTTCAGCCCCTTGTTTACGAATTCTGTCAACGGGGGTTCTGTGAAATTTTATCATATCCACTCCCTGAGGCATCGGAGGCATAGGTTGAGGAATTGGGGGAGGTGGGGGAGGTCGTACATTTGGGTTCGTACGAACGAACTCAGTGTACCATGCACTCATCATTTGGAGAAAGGCTTCCCGATCCCTTTCTCCTCCTCCCTGACCAACAGTAGGAGGTGGGTTTTCAGTCGGCATTGCCCCTTCAGCCGGAGCTGGCGATTACTCTCTACTTCATCTGCCACAGCTAGGTCGGGATCCATTTACTATATAAAAATCATTTAAAAAGGTCAGAAGTCGTCACACTATCACAATTCATATATATGGCATGTATAGCAAAATTCGTACATACAACACGTAGTTCGAGAACCGACTAAACCTACTCTGATACCACCAAATTTAACGTCCCCATGCCCTAAATCATCGACGAAGTCAAGCTTGAGGGGTTACTGAACATAATTTATCAAATTAAGAACTTCAAATCATTTGTTTCTACATTCACAGCTTTCTAGCTACCCGCATCACAGTTACAAGAAAAATTATATCTCGAGTTGCGAAACTCGAAATAATCTGTAAATTTTCCCTAAATCTAGACTCATATATCTATTTACTAATTTTTTTTTAGAATTTTTGGTTGGGCCAATTAGTACTGTTTATTAGTTAAAGTATCCCCTGTTTCAGGGTTCGACTGCTCTGACCTCTGTGTATTACAAATCAGATATCTCTCTATACAGAATTTCAATGACTATGAGGTTTGTTTATCTTAAAACTAGACTCAATAAGAAATCTGTACATATAAATAAAAACTTATAATTAATTTTTGACAATTTATTATGAATTTTTAAAATCAGAACAGGGGATCCAGAAATCACTCTGGCCCTGTTTCACAAGGTTTCAAATATCTCATAAAATATAATTTATATGCCTGTTTTGTTCAATCCACATGAAAATAGACTCATTAACTTCAATTTCATAACTTACTCATCATTTAGTTCAATTTATACTATTTTTAGTGATTTTTCAAATTCATGTCATTGCTGCAGCAATATTCTATTTTAAGGCAAGTTTCATCTTTCCATGAATTTTTACGAACTAGATAACCTATTAAACTTCTATAATATCAAACATGATCTAAATTAGCCATCACCATGACTTATCAATATCAAACATTTTCTCAACCAAACATGGCCATATCATAAAATTATTTACACAAAATAGGTATATTGCTATACATGCCATACTTAAGTTTTACTAGCCATTTACCCAGATGAAAGTCCTTTAGATAGTGTGAACGAACCTTCGACTCGTCCCGATTCTCGAGCTGGCTTGTTCAAAACTACAGTAAATAAAGAGGAGGGAGTAAGCATAAATGCTTAGTAAGTTCATATGTAAATAACAAGTAACATAACAATACAAATATACCAAACAACTTTAGCATGGTATCACCAAAACATATATCACATTTCTAAACATCATTCATCATCTTACCACCTTATCGTTGTTGTATCTATTTTCAACCTGAGGGTTAAGAACATACCTGTCCAAAGTGTCCATTTCACAACACTTACCAAAACATCGCTTGCATCTTAAGTGTTCTTCCATTTCACTAGAAATTTCACCCGTTGAACACATCGGAATACAACTCGGATACACGGATAATTTGCACATAAGTGCCTCATATGTAATCAAGAAATCATGTAACCCGCCCCTAAGTGAACTCGGACTCAACTCAACAAGCTCGGGCGTTCGCATCCATAAGTGAACTCGGACTCAACTCAACGAGTTCGGATGCCTAGTTACATTTCACGAACTCAGACTCAACTCAACGAGTTCGAACATTCGCATCCATAAGTGAACTCGGACTCAACTCAACGAGTTCAGATGCTCAACCATCCTAGTGACATGTTGATACGAGTCACAAAGGCCCAACCCAAGCTTAAGAAGGTGATGGGCTCAAATCAAGAAAATCAAGATTCACTTTCTTGTTTTCAAGAAAATCAAGAAATCGAATCTTGGCCCAATTTTGCTGTTCGGAGCGATTTCAAGAATAAAGAAAATCAAGATTTCAAATCTTGGAAATCTTGGTCCAAGAAACTGAATCTTGCAGCCAAAGCGCGTTGGATCTCCATTACGAGCGTCAACGACCCAATTTCGGTAGGAGATGGATCACAAGCCCAAATTCTTGAAGGCGAGGCCCAATAACCAAAATCCAGCCCAATCAAGAAATTTCTTCATACTTAGTTGAAAATCAGGCCAAAATGTCAAAGGGCCCAATTTGTAAACATCTTACTTGTTTAATTTAATTTTTTTAATCTTTAGGAGCATTACATGTAAAATTCGGCCCAAAACAACCCATATAAGTGCATGGCCGAATTTACCTTGTTATTTTATTAATTAGGTTTAATTTTTTATTAGTTACTTGTGAGATTAGGATTTGTTGGAGGCCTATATAAGCATTGGCCAGCCACCCTTTGTAAAAACATCTTATTATTATTTTTTCTATCAAATTTCAAATTTGTTGAGTGCGGAATTTTCTTTGGGGTTTTCTCCAAGAATTCTCTCTTGAGTTTTCTTTAGAAGTTGTTTTAACAATCTTTTGATTGTGGGAGCCATCTTCAACCTTCTTCTTGCCATCGATATTCTTTGGAGGGGAGATTAGAGCCGTTTGAAGGAATTTGTGAATTCTTTCGGGAATTCAAGGGTTCTTAGGACTTTTCTTTATTTCTTGCTATTTCGATTTTCTTCTTTATTCCTACTTGTGCCAATTCATTATCTAATCTTTTTTTACTGTTCTTGCTTGTGTTTCAGCTTTGTTTAACTCCAAGATCCTTCCATTTAATCGGTCTACTTTTGGGCAGTAAAGTTTCGAACCAAAATCCCTAAATCCTAGGGTTCTTGTCGATTAATACATTCTGATTTTGGGGAAATCAAGTTGCTGGAATTTGGGGTTTTTATTGTCGGTTTGTTCTTGGGCAGATTCGGCTTGTGGGATTTCACTATTGGAGTTCGACTTCATCTTCTTGAACTCCGAATTCATTTATTCATTCGTTCTTTGTTCCTTGCTGCTCATTTAATTAAATTTGGGGATTTAATTTTAGATCTGATTAGTTTAATCTTGTTCTTTGTTTTTCAGATCTGTTCATTTAGAGCTTTCGTAGGAGTTTCTCGTGACTTGACGACTCGATCTTGGTCCGCGTGCATTCTTATATCATGAAGCTGCCCATTCATCTCCCATTCGGCCGAACATGGACAAGGACACCATTGGTCATTTTTCTAGAAGGTTCATGTCTTAATTAGGTTCATTACTTAATCGTTAAGTTCATGAATGGACTATTCGATTAGCATAAGAAACTAGTATAAATAGTTTGTTGATTTCATTTGTAAAGGACTTTTGCCAAATTTGTTAATGAACATTTGTTCTTGTGAGGTTGCTTCCTCTCATATCTCGTACAAGTTTCGAAAGACTTATCTGGCTTGTGCTAGTGGCGTCAATCGTCTTGTTTGAACTTATCACCAATCTTGGTGTGGCGTTCACCTATCCATCTTTTCACCTTATCAATATAGGAACCGGGGTGACACTTCTTAGTGTTGAATCATTCCTGACGTTGAGTTCGTTTTTCCATTCCCCATCTTTCAACTTTCCTTCTTGTAACCAAATCGACTCATTTATCCATCACCCATCTTTGGTACACATAACCGAACCTATTACTAAACTTACCCTTCTTGAAACCTTCCGCTTATTCTAATCCATTATTTTACTTTTATTACTAAAATCCGAGGCACGAACGACTCTCTCAAACTACGATCGGGCAACTACGTGAATTCGACTCATCTACCCGGGCCGGATCACATCAGAATGTTTATTTGATGCTAATGAACTTGATAACTCATTGCCTTTATCTATTGTTTCATTGCTTCAAGAATTTGAAGACGTTTTCCTGGAAGAAGTGCCTAGTGGGCTGCCTCCTATCTGAGGTATTGAACACCAAATAGACTTCATTCCCGGGGCTACAATTTTGAATCGACCAGCTTACCGAAGCAACCCCAAGGAGACTAAAGAGTTGCAATGACAAGTAGTTGATTTAATTGAGAAAGGATACATACAGGAGAGTTTAAGTCCATGCGTGGTGCCCGTTCTGTTGGTGCCTAAAAAAGATGGTTCATGGAGGATGTGCGTAGATTAACGAGCTATCAACAAGATTACCATCAAATACCGTCATCCAATCCCTAGACTTAATGATATGTTGGACGAACTTAGTGCTGCTAAATTGTTCTCTAAGATTGATCTGAAAAGCAGCTATCATCAAATTCGCATTCGGGAGAAGGACGAGTAGAAGATGGTGTTCAAGACCAAATATGGTTTGTATGAGTGGCTAGTGATGCCATTCGGCCTCACTAATGCCTCGAGTACTTTCATAAGGTCGATGAACCATTTTTTGAGGTCTTTCATTGGTTGTTTCTATGTAGTTTATTTTAACGATATTTTAATTTATAGCAAATCCTTATCTGATCATCTTGAACATTTGCATGCTGTTTTGGAGGTTTTACACAAGGAAGTATTATATGCAAACCTTAAGAAATGTAACTTTTGTACTGACAAAGTTGTTTTTCTAGGTTCCATTGTAAGTGTGAGTGGTCTCGAGAGGGATCAAGACAAGACTAAAGCAATGCAAGAATGGCCATGTCCAACCAACATCAGCCAAGTTAGAAGTTTTCATGGCCTTGAAAGCTTCTATAGGAGATTTGTACCGAACTTTAGCACTCTTGCTACCCCATTGACCGTGGAATGTGATACTGATACGAGTCACAAAAGCCCAAATTCTTGAAGGCGAGGCCCAATAAGCAAATTCCCAGCCCAATCAAGAAATCCATCCATACTTAGTTGAAAATCAGGCCAAATTGTCAAAGTGGCCCAAGTTGTAAAGTTTTATTTTTATTTTTATTTATTTATTTATTTATTTACTTAGTTTAAATTTTTATGTCAATATTCAGTCCAAGAGTCCCAGATAAAATGACCTTTGACCGAATTTCCATATTAAAATAATTAGGAGTTTTTTTTATTTTAGTTTTCTAATTAGATTAGGACTAGTTATAAGGCCTATTTAAAGGCATGGCTGTCCACCTTGTTAAACACTTATCATTATTATTAAAATTTCAGATTTGTTGAGAGCAGAATTTTCTTTGAGTTTTCTCCAAGATTTTTCTCTTGAGTTTTCTTTAGAAGTTGTTTTAACAATCTTGTGATTGTGGGAGCCATCTTCAACCTTCTTCTTGCCATTGATATTCTTTGGAGGGGAGATTAGAGCCGTTTGAAGGGAGTTGTGAGATCTTTCGAGATTTTAAGGCTTCTTAGGACTTATCTTTTAATTTCTTACTGTCAATTCTTTCTTTATTTCTGCTTGTGCCGAATCTTTATCTAATTTATTTTATGTTCTTATTGTGTTTTCAGCCTTTTTCTATCTTAAGGAATTAGCCCAAAAATCCCCAATTTCTAGGGTTCTTGCCGATTCATCCATACTCTTTTTGGGAGAAATTAGATTGCCGAAATTTGGGGAAAACTATCTGGGTGTTCAATTGGGCAGAATCGCAATCTCTTCTAGGGTTTCAAGATTCCTTATTAACACTTATTTCTATTCTCTATTTGATTCTTTACTGTTTTGGGGATTTTATTTCAGATCTGAAAATTCAAAAATCTAATCTTTTAATTTTCCGTTTCGTTTCAGATCTAATTGTTTAGGGTTTTCGTAGGAGTTTCTCATGACTTGGCAACTCGATCTTGGTCCGTGCGCAACCCCGTATCATTTGGTATTAGATTTTGGGTGTTTTGGGTGTTCTTGGTTGATTTCTAAACTGATCCCTATTTTTTAAAGCACAAACAGCAGTTTTACCCAGAAAAATTGTTCAAAAAAATTCATTTGAGTGGGTAAACGTTGTCCGATTGATCTGAAATTTTACATACATGTTTTTGGCACTGTGATTGAATATAAAAAAATTATTCCCGCAAAAAAATCAGTCAAAAAAGTCAAAATAATAAAAAAGACAAAATTCAATAAAAATTTAAAAAAGATTCAGCGGGTTGAATTTGGTGCCCAAAATTTCCAGATCAAAAATTCAATATATAAGGACACTCCAGATTTAATTTCGTGATTTTTGGAGATCGGGAACACCTCGAACGAAGTTGTGAAGTTACTCTGCAGTTTTTTGGGTTTTCTGTTTTCAGCAATTTTTATTGATTCTTAGCTGTAGGTTTTCATTTGTTTGCTTTCTATTCTCCTTTTACAATATCTAACACCTTCTTTTTTCTTGTGTTAGTAGGATTTAAACGTGTGCACAATCCTTCCTCGGTGCAACACGAATCACTTGGTGTCTCGTCAGTTTTTGGCATCCTAGTGCAAATTAGGATTCTTTGGTAGTTTGGTTCACACTCTCTAATTGGTTGATATAAACTCTGATAAAGAACTCACAAGATTGAATTCGACCTCATTGAGAATTTGATTTTTCTTTTTGAGTGATTAATGGTGAGGTTTGCTAACTTTTATTTTTGAGTGTTGAGTGTTTATTTTTTATAGTTTTGAAGATGTCTAAAGGTGATAATAATGATGCACTTATGAAAGTCCAACAACAGTTAGACGGACATACTGCTGCAATCACACAAATAAATGCTACACTTCAAGCATTGAATACTACTTTGAATGAGGTACGAGTGAATCAAAAACATCAATATCGAGATCCAATTAAGGAAGATAGGGATAACCAGCCCCATAGGTGCAGCTCTCAACGTGTCCCTAGAATGGATGATGATTTTCATGATCGTGGACAATCATCTTTGGCAAAACCAAAGAGCGAGCAGCAACGAGAACATCTTTTCATACTCGCTGCCATGTACAAGGTAAGCTTTGTAGAGTTATTATTGATGGTGAAAGTTGCTCAAACATAGCCAGCACGACGATGGTGGAAAAGCTTTGCTTAACCACTACCAAGCATCCACAACCTTATCAACTACAAGGGCTTAGCAACGAAGGGCAATTTAGGGTCACTCAACAAGTGCGCATCACCTTTTCTATCGGTAAGTATCAAGACGAAGTTGTGTGCGACGTAATGCCTATTCAAGCCTGCCATTTGTTGCTAGGAGAACCATGGCAACTGGATCGAAAAGTCACTCACGATGGTCGTACCAATAGGTATTCTTTCAAGCATCAAGGAAAGAAACTCACCTTAGTGCCGCTCACTCCGGAACAAGTCCATGAGGACCAAATCAAACTGAAAAATTCTGTTAAAACAAGTGAGGAAAAAGAAAAAGAGAATGAAAAAGAGCAAAAAGAGATTGAGAGTGAAAAAGAAATTGAAGAAAGAAGAGAAAATGAATTAGAAAAAGAAACAAAAGAAAAAGACGTGGAAAGGGTAGTGAGGAATGTTTCCACTAACCAAGATATGAATTTTTCTTGTGTTGCTACTTTTCAGGTTCCCGAAAGATCGAAAGATAACTTTCAACTTCAATACCTCTCAAATGAAAGACGCTTTCATGCGATCAACTTAGGCAAAGATGAAATCACACTACATGATCCCGAAGGTAAGCGAGGTAAGGAAATTTTAGAAACCGAGTCCAGTGCAGATTTGAAAATTATTGATAAAACTTTTGGTGACTTAGTTCTTAAAAGATCCCCTTATTTTGATCCGATTAATTGTTACTCTTCGATTGTGGTTGATAAAGTCATTACGAAAAGAAGCGTGATTTGTTATTCTCTTGATTTACCTTGTGTAAAATCCTCGAATTTGTCCAAATCTGTTTTGGAGAATAAGGTAACAAAATTTTCCAAATTTGTTTTCAATTTATATTCGTGCCTTAAACAGTTTATGTGGTTGTACATGAAGTTTGAGTTCCATTTGACAAAGGTTAACTCAACAACGGAGATTCGACTACACTATGCCCCCGATGAGCGAAGGTTTGTTTTAAATGAAAAAGGTAAAATCGACCCTTATTCTTCTGCTTATTGAGGTAAGATGCTTGAAACCTTTGAAACACTTTTGTACTCCTCGGATAGTGATAAAGATCGTGTTGATGAACACTTAGATCGAAACGTGCTTGACTGTCCTATTTTATTTATTGATGATCTATCTGTTTTGATGGTTGATAAAAAGATTCTTGTTTTTGATAATGCATGTGTGAGTGAATCTATAGACCGTCGATTAATGCATGGTATGATTATGCAACTCTGTGAACCATGTGAATCTTTTCAAATACCTACTTGTGACGATTATGTTTACCATTTGATTTATTACTCGCAATTTATTCATGGTTTGTGGGAACAATGTGAGACGACTGAATGCCTTAAAACATGTCCATCTTTGTTTCAAATATTTGACGAGGTAGTGGTGAGTAAATTAGATTGTTTGCATGGTAATCTGAATCTGTCCATTCACATGCGTTATACCTGTTCTGTTATGCTTATGATTGCACTACAAGCTTGTTTCCGTTGCTATTTACTATCTCATGGCTATTCTTTTCAGTGGACTCAATTGCCATTAGTCCCGTTCGATAGAGGAAAGTCGAGTTCATTTGATTTTTTAGATTCGAGGACGAATCTTTTTGAGGAAGGGGGGAATGATACGAGTCACAAAAGCCCAAATTCTTGAAGGCGAGGCCCAATAAGCAAATTCCCAGCCCAATCAAGAAATCCATCCATACTTAGTTGAAAATCAGGCCAAATTGTCAAAGTGGCCCAAGTTGTAAAGTTTTATTTTTATTTTTATTTATTTATTTATTTATTTACTTAGTTTAAATTTTTATGTCAATATTCAGTCCAAGAGTCCCAGATAAAATGACCTTTGACCGAATTTCCATATTAAAATAATTAGGAGTTTTTTTATTTTAGTTTTCTAATTAGATTAGGAATAGTTATAAGGCCTATTTAAAGGCATGGCTGTCCACCTTGTTAAACACTTATCATTATTATTAAAATTTCAGATTTGTTGAGAGCAGAATTTTCTTTGAGTTTTCTCCAAGATTTTTCTCTTGAGTTTTCTTTAGAAGTTGTTTTAACAATCTTGTGATTGTGGGAGCCATCTTCAACCTTCTTCTTGCCATTGATATTCTTTGGAGGGGAGATTAGAGCCGTTTGAAGGGAGTTGTGAGATCTTTCGAGATTTCAAGGCTTCTTAGGACTTATCTTTTAATTTCTTACTGTCAATTCTTTCTTTATTTCTGCTTGTGCCGAATCTTTATCTAATTTATTTTCTGTTCTTATTGTGTTTTCAGCCTTTTTCTATCTTAAGGAATTAGCCCAAAAATCCCCAATTTCTAGGGTTCTTGCCGATTCATCCATACTCTTTTTTGGGAGAAATTAGATTGCCGAAATTTGGGGAAAACTATCTGGGTGTTCAATTGGGCAGAATCGCAATCTCTTCTAGGGTTTCAAGATTCCTTATTAACACTTATTTCTATTCTCTATTTGATTCTTTACTGTTTTGGGGATTTTATTTCAGATCTGAAAATTCAAAAATCTAATCTTTTAATTTTCTGTTTCGTTTCAGATCTAATTGTTTAGGGTTTTCGTAGGAGTTTCTCGTGACTTGGCAACTCGATCTTGGTCCGCGCGCAACCCCGTATCAGATACGCCCCGGCTCGGGAAGGAGAGTCGAGTCGTAGATGTGCCCGATCGTGAATTGGAGTAATACTCGAGGGTGGACGAAATAGGTTAAGAAAGAAGAGATAAAGGCTCAAATTTAGTTCAAAAGGGGTTATGAAATGTATTGAGGATGATAGGTGAATGAAAACCAAGTATTCAAGTTGAACCAACACAATATAAGTGTGTTAACCCGGGACTTATACGAATACTTAGGAAAGGTTAAATGTTGTATGGATGGAAAACGAATAAAATGGAACCTTGACCCACTATCAAAGATGATAGGAACCTCGGTATAACTTGAACGCCACACTTTGGGTGCAAAGTGATAAGTTCGAAATACAAAAACGGGTTGACGCCACAAGGGTTACTTGATAAGTCTAACCAGTCCTTGGAGAACAATGAGAGTTGACAACAAACTCACAAAGTAAACAAATTTCATATAAGTTTTAAAAATATATTGTCTAACCAAAAAAATGATTACAAAACAACTATTTATACTAATATTGAATGTCAAACCGAATGGTCACAAAAGGTAGATAAATGGACAGCTTCTAGATGGTGTTAACTCAGCTGAAAACATTCATGGAACATCTTCAATGCTTGGTTGACCATTGAGCTACACGAACAGCCTTGAAAGGTGTCTTTGATGCGCACGAGGAGCCTTGAATTGAAAAAGGTATGCCAGGTTCAGCCAAGGGAGTGTACAAAGCCACTAGTGGCGTCTTCCAAGGAGCTTTGAAGAGTGAAATGGCAGCCCTTAAATGCATGTCTCCTTTGAAGAATCCTAGACCTTGGGGACGGCAATGGCATCAACAATCTTTAATGTCCTTCTATAATCAGCCTCGGAAATTCGGATGGCCAGCAGCTGCTTTAAATGACGTCTTGAGCACACAAATAGCTCCTAAATACTTTCAATCAACTTAAATGAGCTGGACTAAATTTGCAAGTCCTTTGGTGTGTTCAAGACAGCAATAAGCATCAGCTTTGGAACCTGAAAACGGCCTTTAATGCTCCTTGGAAGCATGAAACGTTCAGCCTTGAATAATTAAGCAATATACATGCTTTGGCCGAATGGTCACTTGGAAATTCCCCAAACAACAGCTCTTTGCTGTACCCGAAGCAATACCAGCTTTAATGCTGTTCAATAACGTCCCCCTTGCATGCTTTCATTAATGCCGTCCATGCATGGTGAATATCTCATTTAATTCATGTTTTGCTTCCCTTTAAATGTCGTTCCATACATGGGAACATCTCATTTAATTCATGTCTTTGCTGCACATTAAATCAGCAAGCAGCTTCTTTAATTTCGTCCATTAAATGGCCACATGAAAAAGCACAAACAACTCCTTTAATGCCGTTCCTTGCATGTAGAACAGCATCTTTAATGCATGTCTTGCTGTACATTAAATTCGGCCAACATCCACTTCCTTAAATTGCCGTCCAAGCCATTAAACCTGCAGCCAAATAATTAAATTCGGTTATTAATATCTGCTCATTAAAAATCAGCATCTTAAGACAAATTAAATTGGCAGCAATTTGATCAATAAATATGCTCATAAATTCGGCTGAAACTAATGAAAAACATCAATAAATTCGGCAACTAAGACACATTTAATTCAGCATCCTAGACAAGTTAATTAAATTTGGCTGAACATTAAATAACAGCTTAGGCATAATAAATCAGCAATAAGACACATTAAATAATTGTAATAAGGCAAACACATTTATGCTAGGTAATAATTAAAACAAATTAAACATGCAATAAACAAACATAATTAAAATGTCCAGATTTCTTAATTAAACACTTAGTAATTATTTGAGCTTAAATAACTAACTCAACTAATTAATTTATTCCGGCAAATTAAATTAAAAGAGCTAAAGAGCTAATAACGAGCTCAACGAGTTAAATTGAGCTTGAATGAGCTGACTTGAGCACGAATGAGCTAACTTGAGCTCGAATGAGTTGAACCACACGAAAAGAAATTCAAATGAGCTAAAAATTAGCTTCATCTTGCACTTGGGGCCCTCATGTTTAGGCCAATCTCGACGGCGTTGGGTTGTGACATTATATGATGCGATCACGATCACATCATACCCTCCCTCTTGAAGACGATTTGTCCTCAAATCGAGCCACTTGCTCGAAAAAAATTTTCAAGATCTCGAACCCTTTCGTTCATGACCCGAATAGAATCATTTCCAAAACTTTGAAAATCACGAATGGTTCGAGAAAATTTTGAATTATTTCCACGCCCTCCCTCTTTTGGAGGGAACCAATTTTGAGTGTCACCTACACGAGAATGAAAGGAATTAGAGACACTAAAAATTATAAACACAAATGATCTTTTTAGATGCTTATTCAAAATTGGGATGCTTAACCCAATGCCAGGATCCAAAATGAAATTCGGTCTTACCTTTCCAAAATGAATCAAAAAGTTCATGGATAGAAACAAATCCGAACCACAAAACAGTCGAAAGGCATAATCTCGAAAGTCAAAATTGCAAAATCCAAACCCTTTTAACAAGAACAAAGAATAATAATCTCTGGGGTCAAAAACGAAGCTTCCTCTTGCTTGGCTTGACGTAAACTTAGGAGTGTATATCCCAGGTTTAAAAATGCGATTTTCATTGGTCGTTTCGCAATGCAACGAAAATTTCTTCTTCACCAAGACTTCACACATGTCAAGCAAATAGGAGTTAGGCATACATACATTCGAGCAATCAAACCCTTCATATTTCATTCGCACACGTAAACAAGAAAAGTTCACACCACAATTTAGATAATTCACATGATCATCACAAGCAAACAGATTAGATGTCAACTTTTCATCACACAATCCCAATTTTTGTTTGGGCTTACCTGGACTTACTTCTTGATCAATCTTGACAATGATAGGCTTATGAGCAGAAAGATATTTCACATTACTATGTAAAACACATTTATCAACAATCAAATTATGATTTCCAATCAGATCAAGATGAAAAACTTTCTCACAAACTAAGTCTTTGCTAATCTCGTCATCAAGAATCAAGTAAGATTGAGAAGACTCAAATACAGTAGATCCCTTACATGGCTTACCTTTAAGCACTTGTGGACTAGGGTCATCTACGATCTTACCTTTCTCGACTAATCGAAATCGTTTCTCCTTAGAAAAGTATTGAAGTTGAAATTGATCGATGGGATTTCGAGAAACCTGAAAAGTAGAAACAAAACAAGGAAAATTCATAGGATGGTTAGTAACAACACTCCTTTCTTTTTCACTTTCATCCTTTTCATTTCTTTCCTTTTCCAACTCATTTTCAAATCCTCTTTCTTTTACCATATCACTCATTTCTTTTGCACTCTCGTTTCTTCCTTCAATCTCACTCTCTTTTTTGGTTTCCTTTTCTTTTTCGCACTCGTTTTTATTCTCAATCTCATTTTCAATTTTCTTTTCTATCTCCCACTCATCTTTTTTTCTTTCATTTCTTTTTCATGTTCATTTTCTCGCTCGCGCTCTTTTTCTTTTTGTCTTGTTCTTTCATTACAAGAAGATGATAACTTATAAGAACCATAATGACAAGCTTCTCGTTCGAAAGAAATGGCAAATTCATCATGCAAGTCACGATCATCTCTTTGTGAATAACCCTCCGTATTCGAGTACTTTGACACTCTTGAAACACGTTCGCCTCTTCGTAAATAATCCTTCATAGATGAATAAATTGAGGCACTTGTAGAGACATGTTTACCTTTTCGTTTATCATCTCTGAAGGACTCAAACTCAGAGTTTGCTTCTCTTGGTCTCAACGCCTTGTTGAATAAACGTCTTGATAAGAGTCTCTTGTCGAGTAGTGTCGTCGGGATGATCTTAACTCCGTCTCATGACTCGATGAAATTTGCTTTTGTTGGGCTCTTGTCTCTATTCGATCCAATCTATCATGCAATTTATCAAAGTTTGATTTCACCATTCTACACATTTCTTGCATCAAATATTTGAATTCTGATTCGGAAAATTCTTCTTGAGACATTTTTTTTAATCACACAACAAAACTCACACTTCACTCACAAATAAAATTCACACAATATGGCTTTTACTTCTCTCGAATGGTCTCACCAATCACTCTTGCCTTTTTTTTCCACTCTATTTTGCCTCTCAAAGTTCTTCGCAAACTAAATCGACGAATCAATACCGTTTGGCGTCGGCTTACAAAATTGATTTGGCTTGGTGGGTAATGATGTCGGAAATGGTAGGCTATCAAACAAAATAGGAATGGTTAAGTGCGGCTATATAGATATGGTCCTTCGGGCAACAAGCAATGCTTTTACAAACCCAAAATGAATTTCAATCACTCTTTTTTTTTAAATTTCGATTTTTTTTCTTTTTTTAAAATTCCGAATTTTTTTTTCTTCATTTTTTTTCTTCAATACTAAATACAAAAAGTAAAAATAAATTGAATACAAACTTTTTTTTGAATTTTTTTTCAAGTTTTTTTATTTTTTTACAAACCGTAATACCGATAACGTCGATCTTACTCCGATTCAGCTAGCTCTGATACCAAATGATACGCCCCAGCTCGGGAAGGAGAGTCGAGTCGTAAATGTGCCCGATCGTGAATTGGAGTAATACTCGAGGGTGGACGAAATAGGTTAAGAAAGAAGAGATAAAGGCTCAAATTTAGTTCAAAAGGGGTTATGAAATGTATTGAGGATGATAGGTGAATGAAAACCAAGTATTCAAGTTGAACCAACACAATATAAGTGTGTTAACCCGGGACTTATACGAATACTTAGGAAAGGTTAAATGTTGTATGGATGGAAAATGAATAAAATGGAACCTTGACCCACTATCAAAGATGATAGGAACCTCGGTATAACTTGAACGCCACACTTTGGGTGCAAAGTGATAAGTTCGAAATACAAAAACGGGTTGACGCCACAAGGGTTACTTGATAAGTCTAACCAGTCCTTGGAGAACAATGAGAGTTGAAAACAAACTCACAAAGTAAACAAATTTCATATAAGTTTTAAAAATATATTGTCTAACCAAAAAAATGATTACAAAACAACTATTTATACTAATATTGAATGTCAAACCGAATGGTCACAAAAGGTAGATAAATGGATAGCTTCTAGATGGTGTTAACTCAGCTGAAAACATTCATGGAACGTCTTCAATGCTTGGCTGACCATTGAGCTACACGAACAGCCTTGAAAGGTGTCTTTGATGCGCACGAGGAGCCTTGAATTGAAAAAGGTATGCCAGGTTCGGCCAAGGGAGTGTACAAAGCCACTAGTGGCGTCTTCCAAGGAGCTTTGAAGAGTGAAACGGCAGCCCTTAAATGCATGTCTCCTTTGAAGAATCCTAGACCTTGGGGACGGCAATGGCATCAACAATCTTTAATGTCCTTCTATAATCAGCCTCGGAAATTCGGATGGCCAGTAGCTGCTTTAAATGACGTCTTGAGCACACAAATAGCTCCTAAATACTTTCAATCAACTTAAATGAGCTGGACTAAATTTGCAAGTCCTTTGGTGTGTTCAAGACAGCAATAAGCATCAGCTTTGGAACCTGAAAATGGCCTTTAATGCTCCTTGGAAGCATGAAACGTTCAGCCTTGAATAATTAAGCAATATACATGCTTTGGCCGAATGGTCACTTGGAAATTCCCCAAACAACAGCTCTTTGCTGTACCCGAAGCAATACCAGCTTTAATGCTGTTCAATAACGTCCCCCCTTGCATGCTTTCATTAATGCTGTCCATGCATGGTGAATATCTCATTTAATTCATGTTTTGCTTCCCTTTAAATGCTGTTCCATACATGGGAACATCTCATTTAATTCATGTCTTTGCTGCACATTAAATCAGCAAGCAGCTTCTTTAATTTTGTCCATTAAATGGCCACATGAAAAAGCACAAACAACTCCTTTAATGCCGTTCCTTGCATGTAGAACAGCATCTTTAATGCATGTCTTGCTGTACATTAAATTCGGCCAACATCAACTTCCTTAAATTACCGTCCAAGCCATTAAACCTGCAGCCAAATAATTAATTCGGTTATTAATATCTGCTCATTAAAAATTAGCATCTTAAGACAAATTAAATTGGCAGCAATTTGATCAATAAAATATGCTCATAAATTCGGCTGAAACTAATGAAAAACATCAATAAATTCGGCAACTAAGACACATTTAATTCAGCATCCTAGACAAGTTAATTAAATTTGGCTGAACATTAAATAATAGCTTAGGCATAATAAATCAGCAATAAGACACATTAAATAATTGTAATAAGGCAAACACATTTATGCTAGGTAATAATTAAAACAAATTAAACATGCAATAAACAAACATAATTAAAATGTCCAGATTTCTTAATTAAACACTTAGTAATTATTTGAGCTTAAATAACTAACTCAACTAATTAATTTATTCCGGCAAATTAAATTAAAAGAGCTAAAGAGCTAATAACGAGCTCAACGAGTTAAATTGAGCTTGAATGAGCTGACTTGAGCATGAATGAGCTAACTTGAGCTCGAATGAGTTGAACCACACGAAAAGAAATTCAAATGAGCTAAAAATTAGCTTCATCTTGCACTTGGGGCCCTCGTGTTTAGGCCAATCTCGACGGCGTTGGGTTGTGACATTATATGATGCGATCAAGATCACATCAGAATGTGATGCTTCTGGTATAGGAATAGGTGCGATTTTAACATAAGATGGGTGTTCGGTGGCTTATTTCAGCAAGAAACTTAATGGAGCTATGCTCAACTACCCCATCTATGACAATGAAATGTATGCGTTCATACGTGCATTAGAGACATGGCAGCATTACCTTTTGGCCTAAGGAGTTTGTTACACACACAGACCATGAGGCTTTGAAGCATTTGAGAGGGTAAAATGTCACACAAGATGGGTCGAGTTATTAGAGTCCTTCCCATATGTGATTAAATATAAGCAAGGTAAAGAAAATATCGTTGCAGATGCTCTGTCATGAAAGTATGCTCTTTTAAACTATTTCAATATTAAATTGCTTGGTTTCACTTATTTAAAGGATTTATATGTTGATGACTCTGATTTTAGAGAAATTTATAAGTTTTGTGTGCAAGGTGCATATGATAGGTACTATCGGCAAGATGGATTCCTTTTTCGAGAAAACAAGTTGTGCATACCCCAAGGATCAACTAGAAACGTGCTGGTTGATGAAGCGTATAGTGGGGGTTTAATGGGAAATTTCGACATTGCCAAAACTTTGGCTGTTCTTTAAGAACACTTCTATTATCCGAAGATGAAATGAAATGTTGCTAAAGTGTGCGAGTGTTGTATTGCTTGCAAGAAGCCAAAATCAATGATCCAACCACATAGACTTTATACTCTGTTGCCAATCCTAGAAGCACCATGGATGGATATTTCTATGGATTTTGTTCTAGGCCTTCCTAGAACAAAGAACGGGAAAGAATCTGTGTTTGTTGTAGTCGATCAGTTTTCAAAAATGGCTCATTTCATTGCGTGTAACAAAATTGATGATACTGTAATTGTTGCCAATCTATTTTTTTAGGAAAATTCCGATTGTATGGTGTTGCGAGGACAGTCATTTCGGACCGAGACACAAGTTTCTCATCCATTTTTGGGGGACGTTATGGGGAAAGCTTGGCACCAAGCTATTGTTTTCAACAATAAGCCATCCCCAAACCGATGGCCAAATGGAGGTCATTAATCATGTTTTGTCAACACTACTGCGTGCAATTATTCAAAAGAATCTAAAAACTTGGGAGGAGTGTCTACATAATGTGATCCGGCCCGGGTAGATGAGTCGAATTCACGTAGTAAATACCAGGCTTGAACACACGAACTTGATCATTTGATTCAGCAGGCAACATGTTAATTAAGGAAAATATAATCAACTCATCGCATGATTCAAATTTCACTCGTTCAATCAGACTTGAAAAATTGGCACAACCAAGCATATTCATTTTTTCACCAAAGAAACGATGCAACATGTGATCATGCAAGTAAATCAAAGGAAACTTAAACATGCAAATACTCGAACAATCTTGCATCATAATTTCTACTCGAACAGATAGATCAAAGCATGGAAATCTAGTACAAAGTTTTAGAGATTTATCTTGAAGAACAAAGTCAAAGAGATCAATTACTTCATGCAAAAATCTTTTAACGCATATATCGAGCAAAGAAGTTGTGTTCATGCAACCTTTCAGAAATTCAAATCCATCACAAATCATTTGAATAGGCACGTTTAAACAGAAAGATGAATTCAAAGAATTTTTATAATCAAACAAATCAAAACGTGAAAAACTACTTTCACACACATTCACAATTTGCACAGGATGAACCAATCCAACAGAATCAACAGAATTGTCGTTATAAAACATGTCATAAGACGGAATCTTCATGTCATCTTTTGAAACAACATCATTGACATTAATATGTGAACAGTAATTAACCAAATCAAAAGATGGAAGATTTTCAAAAATAAGGCCATAAAAATCTATATGAGTAGTTTTGTATTCAAATGGCCTCGAATCAATAAATAAGGAATCCTTACCTTTCTTACCTTCAGTTGCAAGGGGGTGGCTGTCATTCGTGAACTTACCTTTTTTGAACAACCTAAAACACCTCTCGTTTGGAAGGTAACGTAGATGGAATTGGTCGCACAAACTTCTAGGAACCTGAAAAGTTAATTCACAAGAAGATCGAACAGGTGGGTTAGTAGAAATAATCCTCACTTGCTCACTTGTTTTCTCACTCGATTCTTTTTCTTCTGAATCACTCGTTTCTTTTGTTTCAATTTCTTTTTCATCTTCTTTTTCACTCTCAAATTTCTTTTCGTTCTCTTTTTCAATCTCATTTTCTTTTTGCTTTTCAAAGGCTTTTTCAAAGGCTATTTCAAGTTCTCTCAAGATTCGCTCATTTTCTCTCTTACTTGCCTCTTGCCTCTCTTTTCTTTTTATTTCATTATTTTCTCTTTACAAGAATGTACAAAAGAATGATGAGAATACAAATCTTGTTCAAAAGATGAAGAACTATTTGCGTATGATTCACAATCAAAACTTCGTGAAGAATACTCTGAGTAAGATTTCTTTGAAGATCTAGTAGGAGTATGTCTTTCTCTTCGAACGCCATCTTGGAACGAATCAAAATCGTAATCGGCTTCTCGTCTTCTCGAATTTCTTGATGAAAAGGACTTTCGATCGAAGTCACTTCTCGAATTCGCTGATGAATATGAGTCATAGTATGAATCTCTTTGTCTCGAAGTAGATGACGAAAAGGAATCACGATTGGAACTTTTTTTCAGGTAGTAGTCGGGGGTATATCTCCGTGGGGTTCTTGGTTCCGTTTTACGACTTGAAGAAACTCGATCACTTTGGTCTCGTTTAGTCGCCATTCTTCGCATTTCTTGAACCAAGTATTGGTATTCCGATTCGGTGAACTCTTCGCGTGACATGATTTTTGTTGCTAAAAAGAAAATGTTAGATCACAAAACAAAATAAAAAAAAATTAAGTACCTCACCACAAACCTCACAATTTCGCTCGAAAAGAAGAAGAAAAAAGGTGTCACTCCCGCTCGTGTTTACACTCGTTTGGCTTTTACCTCCACTCAATGATCTCACTCGCTCATGCCTTTTTCCGCTCCTTTCTCCTCTTATAACCTTGTAACAGACTTAGTATGACTTGATCTCTAGTATTGTGGGTCAGTTTCAAATGGTTTTACAAAGGATAACATATGAGGGGTTACGGGTTGGCTAAAAGAAAAGGAAATTGGGTAAAAAAAAGTGTGGCGTGGATGAGATTAGAATAGAAGATGAATCAGGAACGATATCAAACCAAGGGCTTTGACATTCGAACAACAATCGAATTGCATTAAACACTTTTTTTTTCAAATTTTTTTTTCTTTTCGAATTTTTTTTGAATTTTATTTTGACTTGTATAACTTTTTTTTGTACTATATTGACAAACTAAATACAATAAAACACTTTTTGTACATGATTTTTTTATTCGGCTGCGTAGATTTTTGTTTTTATAGCAACAGCAGCTAACTAATCAAAATAAGAAAACTTCGGTATACGAATTTTTTTTCTATACTCTTTTTTTTCCGGATCCTACTTGCGTTCACTTGGACTAGCCCAGGATTAATTTCGTATTTTTTTGTATTTTTTTAATACTTCACAATATCACTATTACAAGAGAGAGAACGAAAATTACAACTTGATTTTTTTTTAATTCAAATTTTTTTTAACTACGAACCTATTTCGATCTTGTTACGAACGTCGGTGCCTCTCGATTTACAAGCTCTGATACCAAATGATGTGATCCGGACCGGGTAGATGAGTCGAATTCACGTAGTAAATACCAGGCTTGAACACACGAACTTGATCATTTGGTATCAGAGCTATTAAAACGAGAAGATCGTGCGAAATGGACACTTTTTCCCCCTAAGTGTGTGCATGAATGCTTAATCATAAAGAAAGGCTTCAAGTGACTTGTATGTACACCAAAGGTTGCATTCATCTCCTTGGGACGTTCATGCACTTGTATGGAACATGTATCCTCATAATTAAACTCTTTAATAGCATGTAGGTTCATAAATAGCAGCATGAACCTAGTAAATTCGTTCTCCCCTTTGTGCATACACTTAATTCAATCAATGTGTTGAATTATTGAGTTAATTCCTTCCTTTGGAAGTTCTTGAACCCATCCATGCATGTGTAGTAGCTTATAGGTCAATTCAAAGTGTGAACAGCTACTTCTTGGCCGAATAAGTGCCTTGGAAAGTTAAGAGACAGCCACCATACATGCACTTAAGCCATTCATGCATTCTATCATCCCATGCATTTGATCCATTCATGGACTAGCCTGATGTGAGCTTGCCTACGAACCAAATGGAGAACGAACAAGAAGCCATTAAGCTACCCATTGGTCCAATAACGCGAGCTAGAGCTAGACGATTCAAAGATGCTATTTTAGCAATTGGTGGAATGGGTTGAGGAAAATGATAGCAAGGAGTTTAAAAACGAGCTGAACATATTCAACTTCTTTGAAGCTGAATTTCGTTCTAGCTAATTAATTTGCTGCTGGAATTTTAGACCATTTAAATAAGCATTTAAATAAGTTTCATTACAGCTTTTAAATATGTCTTAATTTATTACAAGTGTTTAATATGTTGATTTGGTTGAATTAAAGGTGTCTAGATGTCATTTAATTTGTTTGAATATATTACATGAATTAACTATGTTCAGCCGAATTAATGTGTCTTGTTTAGTACATATTTAATTCGGCTTAATGTTAATTAGTATGTTCATATTATGTTTTAAATTAATGAGGTTCATTTTTTTTATTTAGGTTCAGCCGAATGTGGAAGATGCATGGGAAAGGTTGGCCGAATGTGGTGTGCAAGATGTATGCATGTTGGATTCAATGCACCTAATGATACATGCATGAACTACATTAAAAATGGTGTGCTGATTATTGAAGTTCTCTAAGTGACCATTCGGCTAAAGAGATAGTTTTTCAAGCTGCCATTATTTCCTTCACATTGCTGGATACATTTTGGCCATTCGGTTCTTGGTGTTCACATTTTAAGGCTCTTCAAAACCGTCCATTCACACCTAATGTGGCTGTTCAAGTGCCCTCTTTATTATTGATAATTTTTCAGCAAGAGTTGCCTATTGAATGATCATTTAAGCTCATCAGCTGAATGTAGCTGCTACATGCATTCCCAAGATTCATTTGCTTAATATGGAAGCTTCATGTATGGTCACCATTCAGCCGAACCTACATTGGCCATTTTTGTTCAATGTTTACTTAGAAACTAAGTCTAGAATATGTCCATTCGGCTACTAGGCATTAGGCTATAAATAGTTACTCATTTTCTTGTAAAAGGACTTTTGACAAATTTCTGAATGAAATATCATTTTAGTGAGGCAATTCACTCTCTTTATTCTCCAAAGCTCAAATTGACTTATCTTCAACAAGTGGCGTCAATCTGACTTTGTTTCGAACTTATCACCATTGGTGTGGCGTTCTTCATACCGTAGGTTCCTATTTTGCTAAATAGAGGGTCTCGATTTTATCCCAAATCCTTTCTTTCTTTGAAACCTTAAGCCCCGGGTCCTTATTTGCTAATAAGGGTTCGACTTGTTTTCATTGAAATATCCAGCAAACAACACTCCATCAAACTCCCTTGTTTCCCAAAGCCATTTAATTTTAAACACCAAGACTTGAATTTATTTCAAGGCCGACACTACCTAATTTCGATCAGGAAATATTATGACTCGTTATTTCATACGAAACGAGCTCGTATCATAGCCTTTAATGTCCATACATGCATTCGACACATGCATGAATTTGTAGAAACCTTGCATCTAGCCGTACATGCACCAGCATTTAATACTTCTTCATTCATGAGTGTGGAATGCGCAAAAGAGATGTTTCTTCATCCATACATTGTACCGTCCAAAGGGATGTACCTACATGAAATAAACAAGTCATTAAGATATCTCATGGACACTCATAAATTCGGCATGATGTGAACACATTAATGTCATGCATTAATTCAGCTATGTGAACATAATCAATTTATGTAATGACTGTGGCATATTAATAACAAATATTAATATAAGACAAGTTTAATGCTTAAATAAATATGTGCAAATTATTATTTAATGCATTAAAGACAAAACTGAGTTTAAACTAAAATGAGCCAAGCTTTAGCTCGTGAGCTAAAGTTGAGCTGAGGCTAAACTCCTAAGCTGAAGTTGAACTAAGGTTTAGCTCAGGCAAGATGGATTGAGCTCGAATAAGCTGGATTTGAGCTGGACGGAGCTCGTGGAGCTGGAAACGAGCTTGGATCAGCTTGCCAACATGTCATTGCTCGGCTTGACAGACTTGCTCGATACGAGCATGCCCCGCGAACTTCATCGAGCAAGTCTGTCAAGCCGAGCATTGACATGTTGGCAAGCTGATCCCAGCTCGTTTCCAGCTCCACGAGCTCCGTCTAGCTCAAATCCAGCTTATTAAAGCTCGATCCAACTTGCCTGAGCTAAACCGAGCTCACTCCTAGCTCATATTTAGCTCACGAGCTAAACCTTAGCTCAACTTCAGCTTAGGAGTTTAGCCTCAGCTCAACTTTAGCTCACGAGCTAAAACTTAGCTCATTTTAGTTTAAACTTGGTTTTGTCTTTAATACATTAAATAAAATTTGCACATATTCATTTAAGCATTAAACTTGTCTTATATTAATATTTGTTTTTAATATATCATTGTCATTATATAAATTGATTATGTTCACATAGCCGAATTAATGCATGACATTAATGTGTTCACATCATGCCGAATTTATGAGTGTTCATGAGATGTCTTAATGACTTGTTTATTTCATGTAGGTACATTCCTTTGGACGATACAATGTATGAATGAAGAAACATCTCTTTTGGGCATTCCACACTCATGAATGAAGAAGTATTAAATGCTGGTGCATGTACGGCTAGATGCAATGTTTCTACAAATTCATGCATGTGTCGAATGCATGTATGGACATTAAAGGCTAGTCCATGAATGGATCAAATGCATGGGATGATAGAATGCATGAATGGCTTAAGTGCATAGCTCCTTGAACATGTTCACACTTTGAATTGACCTATAGGCTACTACACATGCATGGATGGGTTCAAGAACATCCAAGGGAAGGAATTAACTCAATAATTCAACACATTGATTGAATTAAGTGCATGCACAAAGGGGAGAACGAATTTACTAGGTTCATGCTACCATTTATGAACTTACATGCCATTAAAGTGTTTAATTATGAAGATACATGGTCCATACAAGTGCATGAACGTCCCAAGGAGATGAATGCAACCTTTTGGTGCACATACAAGTCACTTGAAGCCTTTCTTTATGACTAAGCATTCATGCACAAACTAAGGGGGAAGAAAGTGTCCATTCAGCTAGTGCATGAATCTGCCGAATTTATGAACTATTTTAATACATTAGTGTGAACGTTTTTATTATTGTGTGAACACCTAGATGCCGAATTTGAATGGTCATCTATGTGCCTATAAATATTTGTTTTCTTTCATTTGTAAAGGACTTTTGACTTTTGATCATTTGAATGAACTTTATTCAAAGAGTGAGTTTTCTCCTCTCTAAATTCATACGAGTTTCGATCTGACTTATCTAGCGTGCTAGTGGCGTCTATCGTTCTCTTTTGAACTTATCACCTTGCTTTGGTGTGGCGTTCAACCTTTTACAATTCCGCAAATCCACCTTGAACCGAATAGAAATCGGGGTGACACTTTTAGTGTTGAATCGTTTCTGGTGTTTAAGCTCATTTATCCATTCCACCGACTATCCTAGATTTTACCCAACTATAATATCTTTTTACAAAACCGAGCCTTCATTTATCAACTTCCATTTTTCTTATTTTTATACTTAAATCGAGCCTACTACCCTTATAAATTTACCATCACCTTAGCCAACCTTTTAAAAACCATTTGAAAGCTTCCGCATCTTTAGCCTTATCTCATCCTATTTCCGATAACTCAACTATTCCTCGTCGACGATCGGGCAATTACGTGAAACGACTCAATTAACCCGGGCTGGATCACATCATTTGGTATCAGAGCTACTAAAACGAGAAGTGCCAACATTCGTACCAAGCTCGGAGTAGGTTCGTAACGAAAAAAAAGGAAATCAAAAAAAAAAATCAAAAAAAAATTTTTTGAGTTGGAATTTAATTTTTTTTCTCTTCCTTGTATTTTGTTTACTATTGTATTGGATTTAAAAAAAAAAGAGAAGAAATTCAAAAAAAAATAAAAAAAATCGAAAAAAAGGAAAAAAAAAGTGAAAAAAAATCGAGTTAAAAAAAAGAAGAAAAAACAAAAGTGAAAAGTCTTGTGAGTTTTATTTTGTTTTTTTGTTGCTTCCGAGCATCCATTCATTTTACCATTCCCTCTACCCCCCAAACGCCACACATACTTTGATTTTTATTTTCTTTGTTTAGCCTACCCTACACCCGACGTTATCCCTTGTAACCCATTTGAAGCCGACCCTCTAAGCCGCAATAAGTCTTCTTGAAACAAAATACGAATTCACGAGAGTGAGACGAGCGGAAAAAGGCACGAGTGGTGAGTACATTAGAGCGAGCAAAAGCCATTAGACAAGTGTAAACACGAGTGGAGTGTTATCCAATTTTCTTTCCGAGCGAAATTGTGAGGTTTGTGGTGAGGTACTTCATTTTTTTTATTTTGTTTTGTGATCTAACATTTTCTTTTTAGCAACAAAAATCATGTCATACGAAGAGTTCACCGAATCGAAATACCAATATTTGGTTCAAGAAAAGCGAAGAATGGCGACTAAACGTGATGTGATCTGGCTCAGTTGATTGAGTCGATTCACTTGATTGCCCGATCGTCGACGAGAAGTTTGTTCGATTTTGTAGATAGATGGAGTTAGATGATTTTTTTATAGCGGAAGTTGAGAAAATGGGTTCAAAAGAGTTCATGATGTTCACACCTTATGGTCATTCAAAACCGTCCATTCACACTTCCAAATGACTGTTCAAGTTGCTAATTAATGATGGTAATTTTTCAGCAAGAGTTGCTTCATTATTGACCTTATTAAACTCCATTGGCCGAATGTAGCTGCTGCCAATTTTCCAA
Source organism: Gossypium hirsutum (assembly GCF_007990345.1). Classification (NCBI taxonomy): domain Eukaryota; kingdom Viridiplantae; phylum Streptophyta; class Magnoliopsida; order Malvales; family Malvaceae; genus Gossypium; species Gossypium hirsutum. Next base: position 74,066,096 of record NC_053434.1, on the reverse strand, counting down.
GTTCGTTGAAGCTCTTCCTTGGTCTATATTCAGCCGAACCTTGATTCAAGACCATTCATGGATCTTAGCTCAAAATTAGTTCAATGTTTACTTAGTTTTTAAGTATTGAACTTGACTATTCGGCTACTAGTCACTTAAGCTATAAATAGTTCTTGAATTTCTTGTAAAAGGACTTTTTGCCAAATTTCTGAATGAAATATAATTTTAGTGAGAAATTCACTCTCTTTATTCTCCAAAGCTCAAATTGACTTATCTTCAACGAGTGGCGTCAATCTGACTTTGTTCGAACTTATCACCCATTGGTGTGGCGTTCTTCATACCGTAGGTTCCTATTTTGCTAAATAGAGGGTCTCGGTTTTTATCCTATTTCCATTTCTTTCTTTGAAACCTTAAGCCCGGGTCCTTATTTGATAATAAGGGTTCGACCTTGTTTCATCGAATTACCCAGCAAACAACAACCCATCAAACTCCTTTGTTCCTAAAGCCATTCAACTTCAAACACCAAGACTTGAATTTGATTCAATTCCGACACTACCTAATTTCGATCGGGAAAGATTACGACTCGTCTTTACATCCGAAACGAGCTCGTATCAAAACGAGACCAAAGTGATCGAGTTTCTTCAAGTCGTAAAACGGAACCAAGAACCCCACGGAGATATACCCCCGACTACTACTTAAGAAAAAGTTCCATCGTGATTCCTTTTCGTCATCTACTTTGAGACAAAGAGATTTATACTATGACGCATATTCATCAGTGAATTCGAGAAGTGACTTCGATCGAAAGTCCTTTTCATCAAGAAATTTGAGAAGACGAGAAGCCGATTACGATTTTGATTCGTTCCAAGATGGCGTTCAAAGAGAAAGACATACTCCTACTAGATCTTCAAAGAAATCTTACTCGGAGTATTCTTCACGAAGTTTTGATTGTGAATCATATGCAAATAGTCCTTCATCTTTCGAACAAGATTTGTATTCTCATCGTTCTTTAGTACATTCTTGTAAAGAGAAAACAAAGAAAAGAAAAGAAAAAGAAAAAGCAAGAGAAGAAAAAGAAAATGAAATAAAAAGAAAAGAGAGGCAAGAGGCAAGTAAGAGAGAAAATGAGCGAATCTTGAGAGAACTTGAAAAAGCCTTTGAAAAGCAAAAAGAAAATGAAAAAGGAAATGAAAAGAAATTTGAGAGTGAAAAAGAAGATGAAAAAGAAATTGAAATAAAAGAAACGAGTGATCCAGAAGAAAAAGAATCGAGTGAGAAAACAAGTGAGCAAGTGAGGATTATTTCCACTAACCCACCTGTTCGATCTTCTTGTGAGTTAACTTTTCAGGTTCCTAGAAGTTTGTGCGACCAATTCCATCTACATTACCTTCCAAACGAGAGGTGTTTTAGGTTGTTCGAAAAAGGTAAGTTCGCGAATGACTACCACCCACTTGCGATTGAAGGTAAGGAAGGTAAGGATTCTTTGTTTATCGAATCAAAGTCACTTGATTTGGATAATTTTTGTTCACTTACTGTTGTTAACGATTTTGTTTTAAAAGGTGCCATATACAGTTTTTTTTATGACGATTACTACATTGGCAAATTTGTTGACAACATTGGATTAGTTTTCCCTGAGCAAATTTTGAACGTGTTTGATCAAAGTCTGTCACGTAAAAATTCTCATGTGTTTGAACCTGCAAACTTTTTGAACTCATGTGTTAAATCTTTATGTTTAAATATGCCTGCTCAATTGATTTGTGATAAATCTGCCTGTTTGAAAAGTTGCATGTTCGTTAAAAATTCTTTGTTTGGCATCCATGTTAAAAGATCTTCACATGATATGTGCAATTGTGTTCTTCATGAACAATCTTTGAGTTTTTGTGCGAAATTTCCATGTAGTGATTTGCATTCCTGATTAATACTCTTGAAGTATGAACCTTTGCATTTTGGTATGCTCGGTTTTGTCAAATCAACATGTGTGTTTAAACTAGTGAAATATAATTCGTGTGGTGAGTTGATTATATCTTCTTCTAATATGTTGCTTGTTGGAATTCCTAATCAAGTTCGTGTGTTCAAGCCTGGTATTTGCTACATGAATTCATTTTATGGAAACATTAAGCGCTTTGCATCATTTACATTGAAATTATGTTTGCTTGAAGTTCGAATTTTTGATAAGAAGGTGAAATTCAATGATTTGGGTTTCAATTTTGATTCATTTATTAATCACCTTGTTTGGCCACATTTGAAATTTTCATTTCATTTCGAGAAGGTAAGGCCAACCTATGTTTTTGGAATTGAATCAAATTTCCATGGTAACTTTCCTTTTCCATTTAAGTCCATAGTTTTTGATAATACTAACCCGTCTTATTTTTGTGAATTCCACCCCTCGAGGAGCAAGACATGTCATGGTGCGTCACCACCTATTCAAATTTATCAAAGTAATAGGTTTGTCTTACGTTATCTATCCAAAGAGAGAAGATTCATTTTGACTGAGAAAGGTAAACCCAATCCTCAATTTTCTTCTCTTCATATTCGTCAAGGTAAGTCATCTGAAAATTTTCAAATATCTTTGCTCACTTCGATTGAAGTTGAAAATTCCATTGATTGGTTGTTTGGAAATTATTTATACTTTGATGTGATGGATTTTTCCTTTTGGAATTGTGATGATGTGATTATTACGTTGGAATTTGGAGAATCCCCTCATGTTGCTCAAAAACGAAAGGAAGAATTAGCATACCTTTGTCCATGGCATACCTTGCATGAGCAAGACAAAGGACCAAATGAGTTACTATATTCGATTAAAGAAATTAAAATGTTTTGGATGAGGAATAATGTGTTTAAGTGCCTACCATCGTTTTTAACCAATTATCCCTTGATCCAACTTAGTTTTCATGTTTGTAACGATGGTCTAACGAAACTCTTTGATAAATTTATGTATGCTTGCTTTGTCCAATTAAGATTTTTGGCATATGTTCGATTGAATGAATATTTTATGAACTATCGAACACATTTGAATTTGACTCCTTTGAGTTTCTTTTTATTGGCTGTGGTAAGAATTTTTCAGGTTTGTGTGACATCTTCCATCCCATTTGACCGAGGAAAACCATGCATGAGTCAAAGTTCTCCCATGGACAAACGGCTCGACTTGAGGACAAGTCGCCTAAAAGAGGGGGGGAATGATACGAGCACGCCCCGCGAACTTCATCGAGCAAGTCTGTCAAGCCGAGCATTGACATGTTGGCAAGCTGATCCCAGCTCGTTTCCAGCTCCACGAGCTCTGTCTAGCTCAAATCCAGCTTATTCAAGCTCGATCAAACTTGCCTGAGCTAAACCGATCTCACTCCTAGCTCATATTTAGCTCACGAGCTAAACCTTAGCTCAACTTCAGCTTAGGAGTTTAGCCTCAGCTCAACTTTAGCTCACGAGCTAAAACTTAGCTCATTTTAGTTTAAACTTGGTTTTGTCTTTAATACATTAAATAAAATTTGCACATATTCATTTAAGCATTAAACTTGTCTTATATTAATATTTGTTTTTAATATATCATTGTCATTATATAAATTGATTATGTTCACATAGCCGAATTAATGCATGACATTAATGTGTTCACATCATGCCGAATTTATGAGTGTTCATGAGATGTCTTAATGACTTGTTTATTTCATGTAGGTACATTCCTTTGGACAGTACAATGTATGAATGAAGAAACATCTCTTTTGGGCATTCCACACTCATGAATGAAGAAGTATTAAATGCTGGTGCATGTACGGCTAGATGCAATGTTTCTACAAATTCATGCATGTGTCGAATGCATGTATGGACATTAAAGGCTAGTCCATGAATGGATCAAATGCATGGGATGATAGAATGCATGAATGGCTTAAGTGCATAGCTCCTTGAACATGTTCACACTTTGAATTGACCTATAGGCTACTACACATGCATGGATGGGTTCAAGAACGTCCAAGGGAAGGAATTAACTCAATAATTCAACACATTTATTGAATTAAGTGCATGCACAAAGGGGAGAACGAATTTACTAGGTTCATGCTACCATTTATGAACTTACATGCCATTAAAGTGTTTAATTATGAAGATACATGGTCCATACAAGTGCATGAACGTCCCAAGGAGATGAATGCAACCTTTTGGTGCACATACAAGTCACTTGAAGCCTTTCTTTATGACTAAGCATTCATGCACAAACTAAGGGGGAAGAAAGTGTCCATTCAGCTAGTGCATGAATCTGCCGAATTTATGAACTATTTTAATACATTAGTGTGAACGTTTTTATTATTGTGTGAACACCTAGATGCCGAATTTGAATGGTCATCTATGTGCCTATAAATATTTGTTTTCTTTCATTTGTAAAGGATTTTTGACTTTTGATCATTTGAATGAACTTTGTTCAAAGAGTGAGTTTTCTCCTCTCTAAATTCTTACGAGTTTCGATCTGACTTATCTAGCGTGCTAGTGGCGTCTATCGTTCTCTTTTGAACTTATCACCTTGCTTTGGTGTGGCGTTCAACCTTCTACAATTCTGCAAATCCACCTTGAACCGAATAGAAATCGGGGTGACACTTTTAGTGTTGAATCGTTTCTGGTGTTTAAGCTCATTTATCCATTCCACCGACTATCCTAGATTTTACCCAACTATAATATCTTTTTACAAAACCGAGCCTTCATTTATCAACTTCCATTTTTCTTATTTTTATACTTAAATCGAGCCTACTACCCTTATAAATTTACCATCACCTTAGCCAACCTTTTAAAAACCATTTGAAAGCTTCCGCATCTTTAGCCTTATCTCATCCTATTTCTGATAACTCAACTATTCCTCGTCGACGATCGGGCAATTACGTGAAACGACTCAATTAACCCGAGCTGGATCACATCATTGCTTGATAAAGTTTGTGGGGCGTGCTCGTATCATTTTTATGAACTATTTGAATGGACACTTTCTTCCCCCTAAGTGTGTGCATGAATGCTTAATCATAAAGAAAGGCTTCAAGTGACTTGTATGTGCACCAAAGGTTGCATTCATCTCCTTGGGACGTTCATGCACTTGTATGGAACATGTATTCTCATAATTAAACTCTTTAATAGCATGTAGGTTCATAAATGGCAGCATGAACCTAGTAAATTCGTTCTCCCCTTTGTGCATACATTTAATTCAATCAATGTGTTGAATTATTGAGTTAATTCCTTCCTTTGGACGTTCTTGAACCCATCCATGCATGTGCAGTAGCTTATAGGTCAATTCAAAGTGTGAACAGCTACTTCTTGGCCGAATAAGTGCCTTGGAAAGTTAAGAGACAGCCACCATACATGCACTTAAGCCATTCATGCATTCTATCATCCCATGCATTTGATCCATTCATGGACTAGCCTTTAATGTCCATACATGCATTCGACACATGCATGAATTTGTAGAAACCTTGCATCTAGCCGTACATGCACCAGCATTTAATACTTCTTCATTCATGAGTGTGGAATTCCCAAAAGAGATGTTTCTTCATCCATACATTGTACTGTCCAAAGGGATGTACCTACATGAAATAAACAAGTCATTAAGATATCTCATGGACACTCATAAATTCGGCATGATGTGAACACATTAATGTCATGCATTAATTCAGCTATGTGAACATAATCAATTTATGTAATGACTGTGGCATATTAATAACAAATATTAATATAAGACAAGTTTAATGCTTAAATAAATATGTGCAAATTTTTATTTAATGCATTAAAGACAAAACCAAGTTTAAACTAAAATGAGCTAAGCTTTAGCTCGTGAGCTAAAGTTGAGCTGAGGCTAAACTCCTAATCTGAAGTTGAACTAAGGTTTAGCTCGTGAGTTGAAAGTGAGCTAGGAGTGAGCTCGGTTTAGCTCAGGCAAGATGGAATAAGCTCGAATAAGCTGGATTTGAGCTGGACGGAGCTCGTGGAGCTGGAAACAAGCTTGGATCAGCTTGCCAACATGTCATTGCTCGGCTTGACAGACTTGCTCGATAAAGTTTGCGGGGCGTGCTCGTATCACTACCCCACATCAAATTCGTATACAACCGATCGGTACACTCGGCTACCAAGTATTCGCCATTTGAGGTAGTGTATGGATTTAATCCCTTAACTCTATTGGATTTGTTATCTTGACCTTCTGATAAGTTGGCGTATGTAGATTGAAAGAAAAAGGTAGATTTTATGAAACAATTGCATCAGCGAGTTAGGGATAATATTGAACGAAGAACTGAGCAATATGCTCATAAAGTCAACAAGGGACATAAACGAGTGATATTTGAACCCGGTGATTGGGTTTAATTCACATGCGTAAGAAGAGATTCCCAGTTCAAAGACGATCCAAACTTTTGCCAAGGGGAGATGGTCCTTTTCAAATTTTGGAAAGGATTAACGATAACGCCTATAAGTTAGACTTACCTGGTGAGTATGGGGTTAGTCTTACTTTTAAGGTTGCTGATTTATCCCTTTTTGATGTAGGTGATGATTTAGGGACAAATCGCCTTGAAGAGGGGGGGATGATGCGACCCTAGCTCGAAAAGTTACCACCAAACCCGTTGAGCTACCACAAGGACCTATAACTCGGTCATAAGCTAAAAGGTTTCAAGATTTGTTAGCGAGCTATGTTGATTGAGCTTGGGAAGAGCATGTAGCCGAATCCATTGACCATGCTTAGGCTAGCTCAATAGGTGTCCCTTGCAATTTATTGCAAGCTAAACTTTAATTTATTTAAACTCATCTTAGTTAATAATTGAGTTGCTGGACTTTAATAAACTTATCTCAGTTAATTATTGATTTGCTGGACTTTATTTTTATTAAACTCCTTTTAGTTAATTAATTGCTGGAATAAATGTTTATCTTAGTTTATTTAATTGCTAGAATAACTTATTGTTAAATATGTTTATTTACAGTTTATTAAATTAAGTTAAGAGTTAAAAGTGTTTATTACAATTTATTAACTAAGCTTATTAAGTTTAGTGTGTTTAATGTGTTTTTAATGTGTTTGTTAATGCTTGTAGGTGACTATTCAGCTGAAATAAGTTATGTACAAGGGAGCTGTTATAAAGCATTAAATGCGACTATTACAACATTTAAGAAGAGCATTTTGCATCATTTAAATTCAACAGCCTATTCCTCTTTTCCAAGTGCTCAAAATATGAACAAAATTGCTAGTGTCTATTCGGCTGCCAAGAGGGAATTTAAAGCTTATTGCTTGTGTCTATTTGGCTGCCAAGAGAGAATTTAAAACTTATTCTAAAAACTCTTTGGCTGCTCAAAAAATGAAACCTAAGCATTCAAACTCATTAAATCAGTTGAATTGGAGCAATAAATCATATTGATGGTTGGAGTTGCTTAGGCTTAGAGGAATTCAAGAGTTTGTGCTTATTGATTAAGTTTTATTTTAGCCATTAACAGCTCATTTAAGCTGATCATTGTGACTATTCGACTAGGCCTTTATCTAGCACTATAAATACTTATAATCGGCTCATTTTAATGGACTTTTTCCAAATATATGAATCAAATTGATGTTTGTGAGATTTCAAATCTCTTTGTTCTCTTGGGACTGATTTAACTTATCGAACATAGCTTGTGGCATCATTTCCTTTCCATTGTTAACCGAACTTATCACTTCCGAGTGTGACATTTGTATACCTTTGGTTCCTATCACCATTGATAGCGAGTCAAGGTTTATCCATTGTTTCCTAATCCGAATTCACCTAAGTGCCCCATTAAGATTCGGGTCAACAATTCTCATTATTGTTGGTTCTTTCTTTGGCCTTAGCCAAATTTACCAATCCATTTTTTAACTATCTTACATTCTTTGTCTTGAGCCTATAATCCTTTTCTTGTTAGCACATTTTACTTAAAACCTAACTTAATTCGAAACGTGCCTAGCCTTACCCAATTCAGATCGGCCAAACAATTACGACTCAAGACATCTACAATTGAGTTCGTATCAATTCATCTCATTCCTCACTCCAATTAATCAAGCTGGTTTAGGAAGCATTAAAGGACATTTTTAAGAAGGAGTTAAGAAGTTTCAGCCCATTAAACAACTTAATTAAACTCTAGTTGAATGTAGGCTTCTAGATGTTGTCTATTGGTGTCTCCCATGCTAGGAAACTTCAAGGAAGCTTCCAAGGACGTTCAAGAAACTTCAAGGAAATTTCTAGCCTCTTTTAACTTTAATTTGCTGTCCATTCATCACCCTTAATTGCCTATTCGACTTCAGCACCCTTAATTGCCTATTCGGCTATCCCATGTAAAGACTATAAATATGTAGCTCAATTCACTTTGTATAGACTTTTTCCATTTTATTTGAATGAACTTTTGTTCTTGTGAGGTTTCTTCCTCTCTATTTTGTGTGAATCTCGAGTGACTTATCTAGCGTGCTAGTGGAGTCAACCTGAACTCCTTTTTTTTTAGTTGTGGCGTTCACCTATCCTTCTACCAAACCATTTTTCCACCTTAAACAATATAAGAACCCGAGTGACACTCTTTATAGTGTTGAATCACTCTTGATGTTTAAGTTCACTATCCATTTCCATCATCTATCATTATCTATCTTAATATCTTAAAACTGAGCCCATCCCCAATAATTCCCATCCTTTATTTCTTTATAATTGAACCTATAACATCCATATCTAGCCTATCTTTGAACCTCCTTGAAAACTTCCGCTTAAACTTAACCCAATACACCCATTGCTCAAACTGAACGATACTTTCTCGATGACGATCGGGCAACTAAGATCGACTAGACTTATTCAACAGAGCCAGATTGCATCATTTGGTATCAAAACTACTAATTCAAGAAGTACAGACGTTCGAGGCCATCCCATAATAGGTTTGTGAAAAAAATTCAAAAAAATTTGAAAAAATTATTATTTCGTGTATTGAAAAAAAGTATATAGAAAATATTTTCTATACAAAATTCATGATATTGTAAAAAAATTTGAAGTTTAAAAAAAGTGTTGAAGTTTTGTATTCATCTTCTTTTATCCCGATCAGCCAAGTTCCTCTTCATCATCTACCATCCTACACGCCACACCCTAAACCCAAATTTTACTTGCCTTCAGCCTACCTACACCCTCTATGATACGATATCGCCTCGAAACAGTGAGTTGAGTCGTAGTTGTGCCCCATCATCGAATGTAGAAGTATCATTCCAATTTGCAAGCTACGAAGGTATTTGTTCAATTATGAAGATAATGATGTGATCCGGCCCGGATTAATTGAGTCGATTCACTTGATTGCCCGATCGTCGACGAGGAATAGTTGAGTTATCGAAAATAGGATGAAATAAGGCTAAAGATGCAGAAGCTTTCAAATGGTTTTAAAAGGTTGGCTAAGGTGATGGTAAATTTATAAGGGTATTAGGCTCGATTTAAGGATAAAAATAAGAAAAATGGAAGTTGATAAATGAAGGCTCGATTTTGTAAAAAGATATTATAGTTGGGTAAAATCTAGGATAGTCGGTGGAATGGATAAATGAGCTTAAACGCCAGAAACGATTCAACACTAAAAAGTGTCACCCCGATTTCTATTCGGTTCAAGGTGGGATTGCGGAATTGTAGAAGGTTGAACGCCACACCAAAGCAAGGTGATAAGTTCAAAAGAGAAAAATAGACGCCACTAGCACGCTAGATAAGTCAGATCGAAACTCGTACGAATTTAGAGAGGAGAAAACTCACTCTTTGAACAAAGTTCATTCAAATGATCAAAAGTCAAAAGTCCTTTACAAATGAAATCAACAAACTATTTATACTAGTTTCTTATGCTAACCGAATAGTCCATTCATGAACTTAATGATTAAGTAATGAACCTAAATTAAGACATGAACCTTCTAGAAAAATGACCAATGGTGTCCTTGTCCATGTTCGGCCGAATGGGAGATGAATGGGCAGCTTCATGTATGAGCAAACTTTGGAAGCCAATGGGATTGTCTAGGTTCGGCCATGGGATGCATGAAACTCCCAAAGGGTGTCTCTTGGCCGAATAGGTGCTTAGGAAACTCCAAGGGTCCTCCCACATGCATCGATTGTACATGGAACTTGGAAGGGGCCTTGAACCTAGCCATACATGCACTTGCATTGATTACCCCCCATTCATGCATGTGTGCCGTCCAAGGGAGATGCACCTTTCAATATGTATTAACCTTCCATGTACATGAATGTATGTCCTCCAAACATTGAACCGGTCCATGCATGTATCCTCCCGTTCAATTAACTTTCCCATGGACCTTGCATTAAATGCCATGAATGTATCTTCCAAATTCGGCTAACCTACAAAAGTAAATAACATAATTAAATAACACACAACTATTCATATAATTATAATTTAAAATAATAACTAAATAACTTAATATCACTAACTAAATTTGAACACAATAATTATAAGTCAACTTATAATAAATTCAGCTAGCTCAAAAATAGTCAAAACACTTAATGAGTTGAAATTGAGCTAGGGGTTTCGGCATGAGCTGTAGCAAACTTAATTATAAACTAAATTAAGACTTAGTTTATTGAAAGAAAGAAAGAAGGAGCTGAAAGTAAGCTCAGTTGAGCTCAAACGAGCTGAAACAAGCTCAAATGAGCTGAGTTGAGCTGGACGGTGCTCGAGGAGCTAGAAATGAGCTAGGATCAGCTTGCCAACAATGCACGGGTCCTTTGGATAGTTGCTTCAAGCTGATTTTGTGAGCTTTGGCCCTTGTTTCGAACCAAGGTTTTGCATTAGAAGCTAAAATAGCTTCTAGGAAATGTTTAGCATAAGCTTGAGTTATAGGTCCTTTAGGCAGCTCGTTTAGATCTTGGTTTGCACTCGAGGATGCCCCGGGCGTGCTCACATCATTCCCTCCCTCTTTAAAGCGATTTGTCCCCAAATCGGGCCATTTTCTCGAAAAAAAATTTACATCGTCACCAGCCCTTTTGTCGATGGAATTGGCATAGTTGCTCCCAAAAACCTGCAAATCAGACATGCCTTGAGTAGGACACAATTTATGTTTATACCCTCCCTCTTTAGGAGGGAACCACTTCGAAGTGTCACCTACACAAAAATTAAATAGATTAGTGACACCTTGGTTTATAAGTTCAAAAGGTCTTCTTAAGATCTTATGCAAAAATTGAACAAATGAACCAATGCCGGGATCAAAAGTGAAAGTTGATTTTACCTTTCCGCAATGAGTTAAGAATTTCTTCGTTGGAGATATACCAAAAACAAGAAGCATTCGGGAATTATAATTTTGGACAACAAAAATCCATGACTTAAAAACTTTGAACAATGATGTAGAGCCAAAGCTTCGATTTAGCGTTTGCAACTTGTCATAGTTCAACAACTTAGTTTTCAAATTTAAAGTCATAACATCAAGCAAGCACAAATGGTTCACACATCTATTCACACATAGCGATAAGATTCGGAAAAGATGAGAAGATTCAACATATTTATTCCAAACAAAATTAGAGTACTCACCTTTATTTATCAACAACTTAAGATAACTTGCTCCGGGCTTAAATACACGGTTTTGGTCATTCTTTGTTAAAAACAGCAAAGGCTTTTTCAAACATGCAAAATTTATACAACAAGGCAGATTTGAGACACCATCTTCAACTTTAAGTGCACTAACCATTTTACATGTCATCCTCATATCAAACAAACAAATCAAAGACATGCATGTTTTCAAGCATTCATGCATCTCAAATCTCATACGTACATTCTTGTTTAGACAAAGTAGTTTCTCATAAAAGATCAATGAGTGCACATTTTTACTCAAATCAAGCAGATGAAAGGCTTATATGTTTTCTTATCTTGCAAATGCCGAATATTTATTATTTCAATAACAAACTCATCAGCATCACAATTTCCAAAAACATTATTCTTCTTGCCATCATTCCACGCAAATATGATATTATCAATCAAAGAATGGCAAGTAACCACATCAAAATTCAGATCATTTTTAAAGGACAAATCATCAACAAGGTTTCCATCAACAATCGAATAAGGCAGAGGTGCTTTAAAATTTTCAACATTCATACCTTGCTCCTCTTTTGGCTTAGGCGAACTACGATCATTAAGAATGTTACCTTTTTCAACCAAGGTGAACCCTCTCTCTTTCGAAAGGTATTGAAGTCGAAACTTGTCAATCGATTCCTTGGAAACCTGGAAAGAAGAAAATTTACACGGCAAACTTGCAAATGGGTTAGTTAGAACATTCCTCACTTTTGCTCGATTACTTTCTCCTTTTTCACTCTTCTCTTTTTCAAACTCTTTTTCAAATTCTTTTTTCGCTTTTTCTTTTTCAATTTTCTTTTCTTCATTTTCTTTTTCTCTCACTTTTTGATTTCTTTTTCTTTTTCGTTTTCTTTTTGTTTTCTTTCAATTTCTTTTTCAATCTCTTTCTCCTTTTCTCGCTCAATGGATTGCTTCATTTTGAATTGGTCTTCTTGCACTTGTTCTGGTGTGAGCGGCGCTAAAGTGATTTTCCTTCCTTGATGCTTGAAGGAATACCTATTGGTGCGTTCATCGTGAATGACCTTGCGATCCGATTGCCATGGTTCTCCTAGCAACAAATGGCAGACTTGAATAGGCACAACATCAAAAAGGACTTCGTCTTGGTATCTTCCAATGGAAAATGCAACACGCACTTGTTGAGTAACTTCAAATTTGCCTTCAACACCAAGTCCTTGCAGTTGATAGGGTCGTGGATGCTTGGTAGTGGCCAAGCCAAGTTTTTTTACCGTTCGAATACTAGCCATGTTTGACCTACTTCCACCATCAATAATGAGGCAACAAACTTTATCGTGGACACGGCAACGCGTGTGAAACATATCTTCACATTGTGGTTCATTTTCCAATCTTTGAAGGATTGCACTAATCTTGATGTCAACGATAGTAGATGTCAAATCTTCTTTATCTTTGTCGAATTGTCGAAATTCAGATCGCATTATCCTTTGCATTTCTTGTCTCCACATTTGGAATTCAAATTCAGAAAATTCTTCAGACATGCTTCAACAAAATATTAGAAAACAAAAGTTAAATTAGAAAGAAAAAAAATAATTCTCACCACAAATCTCTCAAGTTCGCTCAAAAAGAAAAAATCACTCACTCTCGTGTTTGAACTCTCTTTTAAGCTTTTTTTCGAATGAACTCACGCTCTCTTGCCTTTTACCACTCGACCTCGTCTCACAAATTCGTAATTCGTCTCGATAGACTTAATTTGCTGCTTGAGGGTCGGTTTCAAAATGGGTTACAAGGGATAATGTCGGGTGTAGGGTAGGCTAAATAAAGAAGAAAATTGGTTTAAAGTGTGGCGTTGGGATGGGTAAATAATGGTAGGAAGGGAAACTTGATGATCGGAGTAATAAGTGATAATGATAAAAACTCGCAAGACTTTTCACTTTTTTTTCTTCTTTTTTTTTAACTCGATTTTTTTGTCACTTCTTTTTTTTTCTTTTTTTTCGATTTTTTTGAATTTTTTTTGAATTTCTTCTCTATTTTTTTAAAATCCAATACAATAGTAAACAAAATACAAGGAAGAGAAAAAAAATTAAATTCCAACTCAAATTTTTTTTTGATTTTTTTTTGACTTTTTTTTTACATTACGAACCTACTCCGAGCTTGATACGAATGTCGGCACTTCTCGTTTTAGTAGCTCTGATACCAAATGATGTGATCCGGCCCGGATTAATTGAGTCGATTCACTTGATTGCCCGATCGTCGACGAGGAATAGTTGAGTTATCGAAAATAGGATGAAATAAGGCTAAAGATGCGGAAGTTTTCAAATGGTTTTAAAAGGTTGGCTAAGGTGATGGTAAATTTATAAGGGTATTAGGCTCGATTTAAGGATAAAAATAAGAAAAATGGAAGTTGATAAATGAAGGCTCGGTTTTGTAAAAAGATATTATAGTTGGGTAAAATCTAGGATAGTCGATGGAATGGATAAATGAGCTTAAACGCCAGAAACGATTCAACACTAAAAAGTGTCACCCCGATTTCTATTCGGTTCAAGGTGGGATTGCGGAATTGTAGAAGGTTGAACGCCACACCAAAGCAAGGTGATAAGTTCAAAAGAGAACGATAGACGCCACTAGCACGCTAGATAAGTCAGATCGAAACTCGTACGAATTTAGAGAGGAGAAAACTCACTCTTTGAACAAAGTTCATTCAAATGATCAAAAGTCAAAAGTCCTTTACAAATGAAATCAACAAACTATTTATACTAGTTTCTTATGCTAACCGAATAGTCCATTCATGAACTTAATGATTAAGTAATGAACCTAAATTAAGACATGAACCTTCTAGAAAAATGACCAATGGTGTCCTTGTCCATGTTCGGCCGAATGGGAGATGAATGGGTAGCTTCATGTATGAGCAAACTTTGGAAGCCAATGGGATTGTCTAGGTTCGGCCATGGGATGCATGAAACTCCCAAAGGGTGTCTTTTGGCCGAATAGGTGCTTAGGAAACTCCAAGGGTCCTCCCACATGCATCGATTGTACATGGAACTTGGAAGGGGCCTTGAACCTAGCCATACATGCACTTGCATTGATTACCCCCCATTCATGCATGTGTACCGTCCAAGGGAGATGCACCTTTCAATATGCATTAACCTTCCATGTACATGAATGTATGTCCTCCAAACATTGAACCGGTCCATGCATGTATCCTCCCGTTCAATTAACTTTCCCATGGACCTTGCATTAAATGCCATGAATGTATCTTCCAAATTCGGCTAACCTACAAAAGTAAATAACATAATTAAATAACACACAACTATTCATATAATTATAATTTAAAATAATAACTAAATAACTTAATATCACTAACTAAATTTGAACACAATAATTATAAGTCAACTTATAATAAATTCAGCTAGCTCAAAAATAGTCAAAACACTTAATGAGTTGAAATTGAGCTAGGGGTTTCGGCATGAGCTGTAGCAAACTTAATTATAAACTAAATTAAGACTTAGTTTATTGAAAGAAAGAAAGAAGGAGCTGAAAGTAAGCTCAGTTGAGCTCAAACGAGCTGAAACAAGCTCAAATGAGCTGAGTTGAGCTGGACGGTGCTCGAGGAGCTAGAAATGAGCTAGGATCAGCTTGCCAACAATGCACGGGTCCTTTGGATAGTTGCTTCAAGCTGATTTTGTGAGCTTTGGCCCTTGTTTCGAACCAAGGTTTTGCATTAGAAGCTAAAATAGCTTCTAGGAAATGTTTAGCATAAGCTTGAGTTATAGGTCCTTTAGGCAGCTCGTTTAGATCTTGGTTTGCACTCGAGGATGCCCCGGGCATGCTCACATCAGATAAGTGATGGAAATAGGTTAAAAATTGGCTAAGTATAAGTTGATTTGGCTTGGCTAACAAAGAAATTAAAATAGATAAGTTGATAGATAGGTGGAATGGAAATCAGACTTAAGTGGCAAGAATGAACGAACACTAAAGAGAGTGTTGACCTGGGACTTATATAGCTTAAGGTGGTTAGATGAAGGAAGAAAGGGACCTT
This sequence comes from Gossypium hirsutum, assembly GCF_007990345.1. Classification (NCBI taxonomy): domain Eukaryota; kingdom Viridiplantae; phylum Streptophyta; class Magnoliopsida; order Malvales; family Malvaceae; genus Gossypium; species Gossypium hirsutum. Next base: position 74,050,606 of record NC_053434.1, on the reverse strand, counting down.
GACCCGTTACCTAGCAAATGTAAGAACCAAAGGTATAATAAGTTGAGTTGAACGCCACATTCAAATTTGAGTGATAAGTTCAGAAAAGACAAACATTGACGCCACTGACTAACAGATAAGCCAAGCTAAGTCTTTGGACGAAATTTGAGAGAAGTAAATCTCACCAAAATAATAGAATTTCATTCAAAGTTTCAAGTCTGAACAACTAGCAAATAACACAATATTTATAGTGAAAGTCTAAGGTTAACCGAATAGTCAAATGGATAGCTAAATGGTCACTTGAATTCTGCTTTCAATGAGCTAAAAATTCCAAAAAATTTCAAGAAAATTCCAGGTAGCTTCTTCAACCTTTGGGAATGTCATTGGACAGCTTCTAGATGAAGTATGTTCAGCTGAAATGAATTTGTTTCCACGGATTGATTATTTGTTTGATCAACTGAAAAGGGGCTACAGTATTTTCGAAGATAGATTTGAGATCAGGTTACTATCAGTTGCGAGTTAAAGACTCCAATGTGCCAAAGATTGCTTTTCGAATGAGGTACGGACACTATGATTTTTTGGTTATGCCTTTCAGACTTACTAATGCACCTGCTATTTTTATGGATTTGATGAATCGAATCTTCAAACAGTATCTGGATCGGTTTGTAGTTGTGTTCATAGATGTCATTTTGATGTACTCCCGTGATGAAACCAAACATGTTGAACATCTGAGACTGATATTACAGACTTTGCAAGATAAACAGTTGTATGCGAAGTTCAGTAAATGTGAGTTCTATTTAAGCGAAGTTAATTTTCTGGGCCATGTTGTATCAGCATCGAGTACTCGAGTTGATTCGAGTAAAATTTCAGCTATACTTGATTGGAAACCTCCTAAGAATGTTTCTGAAGTCTGAAGTTTTCTGGGACTTGCTGGTTATTATAGGCGGTTCGTGAAAGGCTTCTCTATGATTGCAGCCCCGATGACAAAGCTATTACAGAAAGATGTTAAATTTGAGTGGTCAAAAAAGTGCCAGAAAAGCTTTGATCAGTTGAAAGCCCCTTTGACCAAAGCTTCAGTGCTAGTTCAGCTAGAATCGGGTAAAGAATTTGTTATCTATAGTGATGCATCTTTAAATGGTTTGGGTTGTGTTTTGATGCTGGAAGGCAAAGTTACAACTTATGCCTCGAGACAGTTAAAGCCACATGAAAATAACTATCCAACACACGACCTAGAATTGGCAGCTATCGTGTGTGCGTTGAAAATTTGGCGTCACTATATGTTCGATGAGAAATGTCATGCTTATTCTGATCACTAAAGCCTGAAATACTTGATGACTTAGAAAGATCTGAATTTGAGACATCACCGATGGTTAGAATTGCTAAAAGACTATAAGCTTCTGATTGACTATCACATGGGAAAGGCTAATGTTGTGGCTAATGCTCTAAGCTGAAAATCGCTGTTTGCTTTACATGCAATGAATGCGCATATGGCTATGTCTGATGATGGTTAGATAATAGCTGAATTGAAAGCAAGACCACTATTTGTTCAACAAATTTTAATGCCTAGAAGGTTGATAATGAATTGTTAGTAAAACAAGCTCAATGTGAGGCAGATGCTGATTCAGAATTCAGAGTTGATGCTGAGGGTTGTTTGAGATTCAGAAATAGGATATGTGTCCCGATAAATTCAGGGTTGATTCAAATGATTTTAGAGGAAGCTCATAGCAGTCGATTATCTGTTCACCCAGATAGTAAAAAGATGTATAATAATATGAAACAACTTTACTAGTGGCATGGTAGAAATGAGATATTTCTGACTTTGTTGCAAGATGTTTAGTCTGTCAACAAGCAAAAGCTGAACATCAGGTACCTTCAGGATTACTTCAGCCGATTATGATACCTGAGTGGAAGTGGGACAGAGTTACTATGGATTTTGTATCTGGTTTACCATTGACACCGAGTAAGAGAGATGCAATATGGGTTATTGTGATAGATTGACTAAAACGGCTCATTTTGTTCTGATACGTACAGATTACTCGCTTGATAAGCTAGCTGAATTGTCTATTTCTCAGATTGTGAGATTACATGGGGTACCTATTTCTATTGTTTCGGATAGAGATCCGAGGTTTACATTGCAGTTTTGGAAGAAACTGCAAGATGCAGTAGGTATGAAATTATATTCCAGCACTGCTTTCCATCCGCAAATAGATGGTTAGTCTGAGCGAATCATTCAAATACTTGAGGATATGTTGAGATGTTGTATTCTTGAGTTTAAAGGTCCGTGGGAACGATACCTACCTCTGATTGAATTTGCGTACAATAATAGCTTTCATTCAAGTATCAAAATGGCACCTTATAAGGCTTTGTATGGTCGTAAATGTCATACACCATTGTACTAGACTGAGCTCAGTGAAAATAAGATACACTGGGTCGATTTGATCAGAGAAACTGAACAGAAAGTAAAAGTGATCCGTGAAAGTCTGAAAGCGGCATAGGATCGTCAGAAATCATATGCGGACTTGAAACGAAAGGATATAGAGTTTCAGATCAAAGATAAAGTTTTCTTGAAAGTCTCACCATGGAAGAAAATACTCAAATTCAGTCATAAAGGAAAATTCGGTATGAGATTATAGAGTGTATCAGGCCATTTGCTTACAGACTATTGTTGCCACCTGAGTTAGAAAAGATCCACAATGTATTTCATGTTTCAATGCTTTGTAGATATCAATCTGATCCTTCACATGTGATTAGTCCATCTGAGATTGAGATTAGATCCGATATGATGTATGAGAAAGAACCGATTCGTATTCTGGCTTGTCAGATTAATAAGTTGCGAAATAAGAAAATTTCATTAGTTAAAGTATTGTGGCATAAACACAGAGTTGAGGAAGCAACGTGGGAGCCAGAGGATGCAATGAGAGAACATTATCTGAACCTATTCACTGGTAAGATTTTCGGGGACGAAAATCCCTAAGGGGGGAGAGTTGTAACATCTCGATTTAGACCCTAATCAAAACAGTGATTTCGGGACCACGAATCCGAGTCAGAAAAATATTTAAAAATTATTTTCTATGTTTATTTTGTGTGACTTTATATCTGTGAAATTTTCGTGATTTAATTTTATCGTTTAGGTATCCGATTAAATAAAAGAGCTTAATCGCGTAAAATGAAAATTTAGGGGTTTTTTCTAAAAAAGGTTGAATTGTTAGTGGCTTTCTAAATTGAAGCCTTAAAGTGGTAATTATGCCATTATTAATGTATGTGGACGGTAATGGGTAAGGAATATAATGATTTTTATTTAATTAGAAAGGATTAATAGTAATTAATTAAAATATTAATATATATCATAATAAAACTTAAGTTAAAATACATGTTATATTCATTTGTTCACCACCGAAACAACAAATAAGAAAGAAAAAAAGAAAAGACCTAGGTTCGGCCATCCTTTCAAGCTCAATCAAGGTTCATTTTTGTTCAATTTTTGATAATTTCTATGTTTTTGAGATCGTTGCTTCGAGTACTACAAAACCCATGCTTGAATTTTTGATTTAGATGAATATTTTGAGCTATTCCATTGATGAGAGCTAGTGATTTTTGTTGTTTGATGATGAAATATGAAAGATATATTTTAGATTAACATGTTTTGTATTGGAGTTTTTGATGATTTTGAGTAATTAGAACTAACTTGCAAAAATAATAATTTGAGGAACTAAAATGTGAAATAAATGAATTATATGGGTTTGTATAGTTATGTGTAACACCCCAAATTTTGGGCCTAGAAGAAATGGGCTTTGCGTATCGGAGGAATTGGAATTTAGTTGTGCAAGTGGATGACACAAGTAGGTATTTGCTTTAGTGGTTAAGTGTTCTGAGTGTTTTGGGAGTGTTGGAGAAGTCCTGGGTTCAAACCTAGGCTTTAGCAAAAATTTTGGTTTTAAATGAATAAAACCCTGGATACTTGGATGAAGGCCTTTTAAATTATTATGTTAAATAAATGACACAAGTTGAGCTTGTGGTCTAGTGGTTGTGGCGTCATTAAGGTTGCAAGGGAGCTTGGGTCAAGTCTTGGCTCTTGCAATTTTATTTTGGTTTTTCTTTTAAAGGAACCTGGGCTTTGGCCTATAGACCGTATAATTAATTGAGGCTAAATGGTAACACAAGGAAGCATGTAGTCTAGTGGCAAGGTGGCATCAAGGGTGGTATATGAGGACTGAGGTTCGAATAACCCTTTGTACAAAAGAGTATTTATTTTACTCCTTTGCTGTGAGGTGGTGGAATTCGAGTGAAAGACTGCTAAAGAGAAAGTTCGAATTGGTCTTGAGTTGTTAGGAGAAGATTATGGAGCAGATTATGGAGGAGAATTTGGAGGAGTAAATCAAGGAATTCAAAGCTTGGAGAGTTGTAGCCGATTGGGGAGGCTTGTGTATGCAATTTCGGCTAGGGGTCTCTTGGGTAGGCATTTCGGCATTTTGAGAACTTTTACTGATACGGGGTTGCGCGCGGACCAAGATCGAGTTGCCAAGTCACGAGAAACTCCTACGAAAACCCTAAACAATTAGATCTGAAACGAAACAGAAAATTAAAAGATTAGATTTTTGAATTTTCAGATCTGAAATAAAATCCCCAAAACAGTAAAGAATCAAATAGAGAATAGAAATAAGTGTTAATAAGGAATCTTGAAACCCTAGAAGAGATTGCGATTCTGCCCAATTGAACACCAAGATAGTTTTCCCCAAATTTCGGCAATCTAATTTCTCCCAAAAAAGAGTATGGATGAATCAGCAAGAACCCTAGAAATTGCGGATTTTTGGGCTAATTCCTTAAGATAGAAAAAGGCTGAAAACACAATAAGAACAGAAAATAAATTAGATAAAGATTCAGCACAAGCAGAAATAAAGAAAGAATTGACAGTAAGAAATTAAAAGATAAGTCCTAAGAAGCCTTGAAATCCCGAAAAATCTCACAACTCCCTTCAAACGGTTCTAATCTCCCCTCCAAAGAATATCAATGGCAAGAAGAAGGTTGAAGATAGCTCCCACAATCACAAGATTGTTAAAACAACTTCTAAAGAAAACTCAAGAGAGAAATCTTGGAGAAAACTCAAAGAAAATTCTGCTCTTAACAAATCTGAAATTTTAATAATAATGATAAGTGTTTAACAAGGTGGACAGCCATGCCTTTAAATAGGCCTTATAACTAGTCCTAATCTAATTAGAAAACTAAAATAAAAAAACTCCTAATTATTTTAATATGGAAATTCGGTCAAAGGTCATTTTATCTGGGACTCTTGGACTGAATATTGACATAAAAATTTAAACTAAGTAAATAAATAAATAAATAAATATAGAAATAAAACTTTACAACTTGGGCCACTTTGACAATTTGGCCTGATTTTCAACTAAGTATGGATGGATTTCTTGATTGGGCTGGGAATTTGCTTATTGGGCCTCGCCTTCAAGAATTTGGGCTTTTGTGACTCGTATCATTTACAGTATTCTTTCTTTGTGCCAAATTTTGAGTTTTGGGAGTGACACCTAGTTTCTGTTTTCCTAAGTGTCGAATTTGCCTGTTTTCTTCTTGTGAGTTTTCGTGTTCTACCCTGATGACCTAATTGCTTGTAGGCATTTTCTCTACTCTCTTTCTCAAAGATGAATATTGCCTTTTTCTCATCTCAATCTTAATTCTTCTATTGGCCGAACTTTGTCCCTCTTCTCTCATATTCTAGCCGACTACACTTTTCGTTCTTTCTCTCCCTTGTTCAAGTTTTGGTCGTGTTGGTGGTAGCCATTCAGTGAGTTTTGTCTCCATTTTCTGTAGTTTCAAGTTGCTTTCCTCTCCTTTTCTTTCTTTAAAGCCGGATGTGATACGATCATGGCTTCCCATAAGCCAAGTCCAAGCCGAGATCCGATGGTGCTACCTCAAGGGCCGATCACAAGGGCTCGTGCAAAACAATTTAAAGAATATAGCTTTAGTTCAGCATGTGTGGGATGATGTCAATGCTAGACCTATCGAACCAGTTAGTGGCCATTTTGGAAATCCATGCTGAACTTTTCTACAAGTTCATTTCAGCTCACCAAGGTCACCTTCAGTTCAAGTTAGCTCCCATGTAGCTCCACACCAGCTCATTAGCTCGGGACCAGCTCATTATCAGCTCACGAGTTTAGGCCCAGCTCGGGTTTAACTCATGAATTAATCATCAGCTCATGGAGTTCACTTTGAATTCATTTGACTACTATTGACTTTTTAATTAATAAGTTCAATAATTAGTTAATTAATATCCTACATATTAAATTTAGTTCACATTAGTTAAATTAAGTATGTCTTAAAAGTGTTTATTGATGATAATTAAATTTGTCATAACTGAATTTAATGTTGATATTTGTGTTCACATTAGTTTGAATTAATTATGTTCACATTTCTTGTAGGAACACAATGGACATATGGAGATTAAAAGCAAGCATGAATTTTGAAGGTGCATGGACGGTTAGGGGGCTTGAATCTCTTAGGTGCATGTTCGGCCAAGTGCATGTATGACCATATTCAACAACTTGAGATAACTTGCTCATCTCGAGTGATTTTTGACTCGAGGTTTTCTTCTCGTGGTCTCGAAAGCCTTGCTGAATAGGAGTCTTGATATGTGTCTCTTCTCGAATAATGTCGTCGTGATGAACTTAACTCTATTTCTCGACTCGGTGGAGTTTGCTTCTGTCTGGCTTTTTCCTCAACTCGGTCCAAACGTCTTTTTAATGGGCTTAGTTTTCCTCCAATATTCGACCCATCTCGTTCACCAAGTATTGAAATTCATCGGTAGAGAATTCTTCTTGAGACATGATTCAAGAAAATGTTAGAAAATCGAAAGATAGAATAAATAGTAAATGAACCTCACCAATTCAAAATCCTCACCAATCTCTCACAAAGAAATAATGATTTTCACTCGCACTCGTGTTTAGACTCAATTTTTGGCTTTTTCTTTTGATGTATTTCACTCTTGCCTTTTGCCACTCGACCTCTTCTCTCAATTTCGTGATTTGTCTCGATAGACTTAATTTGCTGCTTGAGGGTCGGTGTCAAAATAGGTTACAAAGGAATGTTGTGGGTGTAGGGTAGGCTAATCAAAATAAAATCAAGGCTAAGTGTGGCGTTGGGATGGGTAAATAATGGTAGGAAGGGAAACTTGATGATCGGAGTAAATAAGAGAAGAAAATAAAAACTCGCAAGACTTTTCACTTTTTTTTAACTTGATTTTTTTTGCTCACCTTTTTTTTCTTTTCTTTTTTTTTGCTCGATTTTTTTTCACTTTTTTTTGAATTTTTTTTTCAATCAATTTTTTTTCGAATTTTTTTTTTATTTTTTTTGTTACTCCAATACAATAGTAAGCTAAATACAAGGGAAAAAAAATTAAATTACAACTTAAATTTTTTTTTGATTTTTTTTCACGTTTCGAACCTACTTGCAGCCTTATTACGAACGTCGGCGCTCCTCGTTTTAGTAGCTCTGATACCAAATTATGTGATCTGGCCTGATTAATTGAGTCGGGTTCACTTAAGATGCTCGATCGTCGACGAGAAGCTCGTTCAAATTTGTAGATAGATGGAGTTTGAATGTTTTGTAAGCGGAAGGTAGGCAAAATGGGTTCAAAGGATGGGTTTTGGTTTGATGAAAGATAGGTTCGGTTTAACAAAGAATTAAGTTACAAAGATGATAAATAAATGGAAATGGATAAAGAACTCAAACTTTAAGAATGATTCAATACTAAAAAGTATTGCCCCGAGTCTTATATTGCTTAAGGTGAATTTTGATGAAGGATAGAAGCAGACCTTGACCCGTTACCTATATGGAGGTAAGAACCAAAGGTATAGGAAGATGGTTGAACGCCACATCGATTCGGTGATAAGTTCAATGGAGTTTGGATTGACACCACTAGCAAGCTAGATAAGTCGCTTCGAGACTCGAACGAAAGAAGAGAGGAGGTAACCTCACAAGAACAAAAGTTCTATTAAGTTTAATTGATCAAATTATGTCACCTTTTACAATAAACAAGTAAGCTATTTATAAGCCTAAAATGCCTATTGATATTCGGCATCTATGTTGTTCACACTAACTTAAATTCTGTTCACACAGGTATTTAACATGTTCACACAAATAGCATTAAAATCCAGTTCATGCTTGAAGATGGTACATGAATTGGCCGAACCGTCATGATGCTTCACTTGATGCATTCATGCATCCTTAGCCTTGAAGAATCTCCATAATTCCATGAATGTGCAGCTCTTTAATGATCCTACATCTCCCTTGGCTGAATGAGGCATTAATGTGCCTAAAATACTTGAATGGTCATCTTGAAAATGCATGAATCATGCATGAAACGTCCCATGTATTTTCCCCCATAAATATGATCCATGAATCTTCAAATACATGAACTTTCAGCAACTCCCTCTTGCATGAACGTCCCAAATGCATGTGCTCCTTTAACTGCCATCCATTGAACCTCAATTGTGCATGCACACTCCTATACATTGCACCAATCCATTCATGAACCTGCAGCAAATTAAATCAGCAAGTTAAATGCATTTCAAACACATTAAATTAGCAGCATATGAACTCAATAATTTTCACATTAAATTTGGCCATACATATTAACAATTTCAGACATATTTAAAACATCATAATTAATTAAGTATTTAATTTAGATATAATTAAAACACTTAATTAATTATTTGTCCAGATTTTAACAAATTAATTAACTGAAAATAAACAACTAATTCAACTAAAGACAAATTAAATGGTTTATTTCAGCAAAAAAAATGCAAGCTAAAAATAAGCTCATTGGGTTAAGATTGAGCTGAATTGAGCTCGAATGAGCTGACTTGAGCTTGAGTGAGCTGGAAACGAGCTAAACGGAGCTCAACGAAAAGGAATTGAACTAATTCAGCTCGCATAGGTTTGCAAGCAATGCTTAGGGAGCTGGTCCAAAAATGTGCCCGAGGCGTGGCCGTATCACATCCACCATTCCCAAAATCGAATCTGGTCATGTATATTAAGAGTTATTTTTCTAGAATTTTCTTTTAATTAATGTGTAAGTATGAAAGGCCATTCGGCTACCTAGACTTAAGCTTACAAATACTTGTTCAATTTCCATGTAAAGGACTTTTGAAACTTATGTTAATGTTATGCTGCCGAAATTGTGAGGCAAACTTTTCTTATATTTCGTTCAAAGATTCGTTTGGCGTTCCTAGTGTTCTAGTTGTGACAACCGTATTCTTTGTCGTACCCGAACTTATCACTATTCATAGTGTGGCGTCAACATACCGAGGTTCCTATCTTGTTAGATAGTGGGTCGAGGTTTCCTTTACCAAACCTATAACCGAACTCAAAAAGCTTAATCGACGAATCGATACCATTTCGGTATTGGTTGAAAGTACCTTTAGTAGTTCAAACTCGTTCTCTTCTTTACCTAATCAAACCTAAACCGACCAATTTGTTCATACCATTTTGTTCCTACCCTTTCATTCCTACCATTCCATTCGTACCCCTCTTTCTACTCTGACTATACCTTCAACTCAACTTGATACGGGGTTGCGCGCGGACCAAGATCGAGTTGTCAAGTCACGAGAAACTCCTACGAAAACCCTAAACAATTAGATCTGAAACGAAACAGAAAATTAAAAGATTAGATTTTTGAATTTTCAGATCTGAAATAAAATCCCCAAATCAGCAAAGAATCAAATTGAGAATAGAAATAAGTGTTAGGGTTCTTGAAACCCTCAAGGAGATTGTGATTCTGCCCAATTGAACACCAAGATAGTTTTCCCCAAATTTTGGCAATCTAATTTCTCCCAAAAAAGAGTATGGATGAATCGGCAGGAACCCTAGAAATTGGGGATTTTTGGGCTAATTCCTTAAGATAGAAAAAGGCTGAAAACACAATAAGAACAGAAAATAAATTAGATAAAGATTCGGCACAAGCAGAAATAAAGAAAGAATTGACAGTAAGAAATTAAAAGATAAGTCCTAAGAAGCCTTGAAATCCCAAAAAATCTCACAACTCCCTTCAAACGGCTCTAATCTCCCCTCCAAAGAATATCAATGGCAAGAAGAAGGTTGAAGATGGCTCCCACAATCACAAGATTGTTAAAACAACTTCTAAAGAAAACTCAAGAGAGAAATCTTGGAGAAAACTCAAAGAAAATTCTGCTCTCAACAAATCTGAAATTTTAATAATAATGATAAGTGTTTAACAAGGTGGACAGCCATGCCTTTAAATAGGCCTTATAACTAGTCCTAATCTAATTAGAAAACTAAAATAAAAAAACTCCTAATTATTTTAATATGGAAATTCGGTCAAAGGTCATTTTATCTGGGACTCTTGGACTGAATATTGACATAAAAATTTAAACTAAGTAAATAAATAAAAATAAAAATAAAAATAAAACTTTACAACTTGGGCCACTTTGACAATTTGGCCTGATTTTCAACTAAGTATGGATGGATTTCTTGATTGGGCTGGGAATTTGCTTATTGGGCCTCGCCTTCAAGAATTTGGGCTTTTGTGACTCGTATCATTCCCCCTTCCTCAAAAAGATTCGTCCTCGAATTTGAAAAATCAAATGAACTCGACTTTCCTCTATCGAACGGGACTAATGGCAATTGAGTCCACTGAAAAGAATAGCCATGAGATAGTAAATAGCAACGGAAACAAGCTTGTAGTCCAATCATAAGCATAACAGAACAGGTATAACGCATGTGAATGGACAGATTCAGATTACCATGCAAACAATCTAATTTACTCACCACTGCCTTGTCAAATATTTGAAACAAAGATGGACATGTTTTAAGGCATTCAGTCGTCTCACATTGTTCCCACAAACCATGAATAAATTGCAAGTAATAAATCAAATGGTAAACATAATCGTCACAAGTAGGTATTTGAAAAGATTCACATGGTTCACAGAGTTGCATAATCATACCATGCATTAATCGACGGTCTATAGATTCACTCACACATGCATTATCAAAAACAAGAATCTTTTTATCAACCATCAAAATAGATAGATCATCAATAAATAAAATAGGACAGTCAAGCACGTTTCGATCTAAGTGTTCATCAACACGATCTTTATCACTATCCGAGGAGTACAAAAGTGTTTCAAAGGTTTCAAGCATCTTACCTCGATAAGCAGAAGAATAAGGGTCGATTTTACCTTTTTCATTTAAAACAAACCTTCGCTCATCGGGGGCATAGTGTAGTCGAATCTCCGTTGTTGAGTTAACCTTTGTCAAATGGAACTCAAACTTCATGTACAACCACATAAACTGTTTAAGGCACGAATATAAATTGAAAACAAATTTGGAAAATTTCGTTACCTTATTCTCCAAAACAGATTTGGACAAATTAGAGGATTTTACACAAGGTAAATCAAGAGAATAACAAATCACGCTTCTTTTCGTAATGACTTTATCAACCACAATCGAAGAGTAACAATTAATCGGATCAAAATGAGGGGATCTTTTAAGAACTAAGTCACCAAAAGTTTTATCAATAATTTTCAAATCTGCACTGGACTCGGTTTCTAAAATTTCCTTACCTCGCTTACCTTCGGGATCATGTAGTGTGATTTCATCTTTGCCTAAGTTGATCGTATGAAAGCGTCTTTCATTTGAGAGGTATTGAAGTTGAAAGTTATCTTTCGATCTTTCGGGAACCTGAAAAGTAGCAACACAAGAAAAATTCATATCTTGGTTAGTGGAAACATTCCTCACTACCCTTTCCACGTCTTTTTCTTTTGTTTCTTTTTCTAATTCATTTTCTCTTCTTTCTTCAATTTCTTTTTCACTCTCAATCTCTTTTTGCTCTTTTTCATTCTCTTTTTCTTTTTCCTCACTTGTTTTAACAGAATTTTTCAGTTTGATTTGGTCCTCATGGACTTGTTCCGGAGTGAGCGGCACTAAGGTGAGTTTCTTTCCTTGATGCTTGAAAGAATACCTATTGGTACGACCATCGTGAGTGACTTTTCGATCCAGTTGCCATGGTTCTCCTAGCAACAAATGGCAGGCTTGAATAGGCATTACGTCGCACACAACTTCATCTTGATACTTACCGATAGAAAAGGCGATGCGCACTTGTTGAGTGACCTTAAATCGGCCTTCGTTGCTAAGCTCTTGTAGTTGATAAGGTTGTGGATGCTTGGTAGTGGTTAAGCAAAGCTTTTCCACCATCGTCGTGCTGGCTACGTTCGTGCAACTTTCACCATCAATAATAACTCTACAAAGCTTCCCTTGTACATGGCAGCGAGTATGAAAGAGATGTTCTCGTTGCTGCTCACTCTTTGGTTTTGCCAAAGAAGGTTGCTCACGATCATGAAAATCATCATCCATTCTATGGGGCTGGTTATCCCTATCTTCCTTGATTGGATATCGATATTGAGGTTCTTGATTCAATCGTACCTCATTGATGGTAGCAGTCAAGGCTCGAAGAGCAGCAGCCTGTTCATCCAACTGTTGTTGGAATTTTTTAAATATGTCACTATTATTATCACCTGTAGACATTTTTTTTAAAACCTGCAAAACACTCAACACTCAAAAATAAAAGTTATCAAACCTCACCGTTAATCACTCAAAAAGAAAAAATCAAATTCTCAATGAGGTCGAATTCAATCTTGTGAGTTCTTTATCAGAGTTTATATCAACCAATTAGAGAGTGTGAACCAAACTACCAAAGAATCCTAATTTGCACTAGGATGCCAAAAACTGACGAGACACCAATTGATTCGTGTTGTACCGAGGAAGAAGTTGTGCACACGTTTAAATCCTACTAACACAAGAACCAAGAAGGTGTTAGATAATGTAAAGGAAGAATAAAGGTAAACAAATGAAAACCTACAGCTAAGAATCAATAAAAATTGCTGAAAACAGAAATCCTGAAAAACTGTGGAGTAACTTGATAACTTCGTTCGAGGTGTTCCCGATCTCAAAAAATCACGAAATTAAATCTGGAGTGTCCTTATATATTGAATTTTTGATCTGGAAATTTTGGGCACCAAATTCAACCCGCTGAATCTTTTTTTAAAATTTTTATTGAATTTCGTATTTTTTGATTTTTTTGACTTTTTGACTGATTTTTTTGTGGGAATAATTTTTTTATATTCAATCACAGTTCCAAAAACATGTATGTAAAATTTCAGATCAATCAGACAACGTTTACCCACTCAAATGAATTTTTTTGAACAATTTTTCTGGGTAAAACTGCTGTTTATGCTTTAAAAAATAGAGATCAGTTTAGAATTCAACCAAGAACACCCAAAACGCCCAAAATCTGATACCAAATGATAGAGGTTGCGCACGGACCAAGATCGGGTTGCCAAGTCACGAGAAACTCCTACGAAAACCCTAAACAATTAGATCTGAAATGAAACAGAAAATTAAAAGATTAGATTTTTGAATTTTCAGATCTGAAATAAAATCCCCAAATCAGCAAAGAATCAAATTGAGAATAGAAATAAGTGTTAGGGTTCTTGAAACCCTCAAGGAGATTGTGATTCTGCCCAATTGAACACCAAGATAGTTTTCCCCAAATTTCGGCAATCTAATTTCTCCCAAAAAAGAGTATGGATGAATCAGCAAGAACCCTAGAAATTGCGGATTTTTGGGCTAATTCCTTAAGATAGAAAAAGGCTGAAAACACAATAAGAACAGAAAATAAATTAGATAAAGATTCGGCACAAGCAGAAATAAAGAAAGAATTGACAGTAAGAAATTAAAAGATAAGTCCTAAGAAGCCTTGAAATCCCGAAAAATCTCACAACTCCCTTCAAACGGCTCTAATCTCCCCTCCAAAGAATATCAATGGCAAGAAGAAGGTTGAAGATGGCTCCCACAATCACAAGATTGTTAAAACAACTTCTAAAGAAAACTCAAGAGAGAAATCTTGGAGAAAACTCAAAGAAAATTCTGCTCTCAACAAATCTGAAATTTTAATAATAATGATAAGTGTTTAACATGGTGGACAGCCATGCCTTTAAATAGGCCTTATAACTAGTCCTAATCTAATTAGAAAACTAAAATAAAAAAAACTTCTAATTATTTTAATATGGAAATTCGGTCAAAGGTCATTTTATCTGGGACTCTTGGACTGAATATTGACATAAAAATTTAAACTAAGTAAATAAATAAATAAATAAAAATAAAACTTTACAACTTGGGCCACTTTGACAATTTGGCCTGATTTTCAACTAAGTATGGATGGATTTCTTGATTAGGCTGAGAATTTGCTTATTGGGCCTCGCCTTCAAGAATTTGGGCTTTTGTGACTCGTATCACAACTAATCCTAACGTAATTTCTCGTAGACGATCGGGCAATCTACATACGACTCGACTCTTCCCGAGACGGTTCTTATCATCTGGTATCAGAGCTAACTAAAACGAGAAGCTTAGACGTTCGAAGCGGAGCATTCCCGAGGTAGGTTCAGAAAAAAAAGTATAGAAAAAAAATTTTGTATACTGAAGTTTGCTCATTTCGATTAGTTTGTTATTGTTGCTATAAAAATAAAAATTTACGCAGTCGAAGAAAAACAAATTGTGTACAAAAGTGTTTTTATTGTATTTAGTTTGTCGATATAGTACAACAAAAAAAAGTTATACAAGTTAAAAAAATAAAAAAAATCAAAAAAAATAAAAAAATAAAAAAAGTGATTTATGCAATTCAATTGTTATTTGATCGTCAAGCTTTGATCTGATATAGTTCCCGACCCTTCTTCTATTCTACTCTCCCTAATTTGCCACATTTTTTACCCAATTCCCTATTCTTTCAGCCTACCCTATATCGAATACATCAATCACTTGTTATCCCTTTTGAACCGACCACCTAGACCAAGGACCGAGCCTTAACGAATCTGCTTACGAAATTACGGGAAAAGTCAAGAGAGGTAAAAGGCAAGAGAGCGTGAGCGCATTCGAGGGGAGGTAAAAGCCGAACTAAGAGTGTAAACACGAGTGTGAGTGTCATCAAGCTTCTTTCCTTCTGAGCGGATTGAGAGGATTTGTTTGTGAGGCTATCTTAAACGAATAGATGTCGCAAAATAGTGGACAAAACATGGAAGAACAACAAGGGCGACAACCCGTCAAAAATGTTCCAGATTTGCAAATGCAAGCCCTTTTGCGTGAGATGGAACGATTACTTGATCGAAGGCTTAATCCTCTTGAAGATCGACTCTACCAAGTCGAGGCCCAAAGACAACGCGATGAATATCCTGAAGTTGCTAGGCAAAGACGTGAAGGGCCCAATCAACGTCGAAGACAACCAAGAGTTCAAGATGATGATGTTAATGAAAATAGTGAAGATGAAAGCCATCACGGGTCTAACATAAGCCTAGAAAGGAGACGTCCCCGAAACCGTGGACAAGTAGATCGAAGGCGGGAAGATGATGACTTGAAGAATATCAAACTCTCCATTCCTCCTTTCCAAGGTAAATCTGATCCCAAGGCGTACCTTGAGTGGGAGAAGAAAATCGAACTAGTGTTTGAATGTCATAACTACTCTGAAAATAAGAAAGTCAAACTCGCCGCAATTGAGTTTTCAGATTACGCAATGATATGGTGGGATCAGTTGACCACTAGTCGGAGGCGTAACGGGGAGCATCCCATTTCCACTTGGACCGAAATGAAGGCGGTTATGCGACGACGATTCATTCCATCCTACTATCATCGGGAGTTGCATCAAAAACTCCAAAATCTCATCCAAGGGACGAAGAGTGTGGAAGATTATTATAAAGAAATGGAAGTGGCTATGATCCGTACCGATATACAAGAAGATCGAGAAGCCACAATGGCTTGCTTTCTCGGGACTTAATCGAGAGATTGCAAATGTCGTAGAACTGCAACATTACATTGAGGTTGTGGACATGGTCCACATGGCTATCAAAGTGGAGAAGCAGTTGAAGCGAAAAGATACCACCCGAGCCTATCCTAACACCAATCCTTCTAAATGGGGCCAAAGCACAAGCAAGGGTTTTCCAACAAATCGAACGAAGGATTCTTCAACAATATCTAAAGCGAATAAGCCTATTGCTGAGTCAAGTAAAGGTAAGGCTCCTGATAGCTCCACTGCCCGTTCAAGGGACATAAAGTGCTTCAAGTGTCTTGATCATGGACATATAGCGAGTCAGTGCCCGAATAGACGTACCATGGTGATAAGGGCCGACGGTGAGATTGAAACGGAGGACAAGGAAGAGAACGATGTTGAATCAAATTCCGAATTTGTGGAGGACTTAGAACAACCCCGTTGAAGGTGAGTTACTCGTCGTCAAGCGAAGCCTAAGTCTTCAAAGTGTGGAAGACGAACAACAACGTGAGAACATTTTTCATTCGAGATGTCAAGTGCAAGGGAAAGTGTGTAGCATCATAATCGATGGAGGGAGTTGCACTAACGTGGCAAGCACCCTCATGGTGGAAAAGTTGGGGCTGTCAACCACCAAGCACCCGAATCCATACAAGCTCTAGTGGCTTAACGATGGTGGTGAACTCAAAGTGACAAAACAAGTCCTAGTGTCCTTTAGCATCGGGAAGTATTCTGATGAAGTATTATGTGATGTAGTGCCGATGCACGCGGGCCATTTGCTTCTAGGACAACCATGGCAGTTCGACCGACGGGTGATGCATGATGGTTACACTAATAGATACTCCTTCAAACATCTTGGCAAGAACGTGACACTTGCACCCCTCACTCCGAAGCAAGTGTACGAGGATCAACAAAAACTTAAACTTTTAGTGGAACAAGCGAGAGAAAAAGAAAAGAGTGCAAAAGAGAAAATTAAGGAAAAGGAGAGAGAAAAGACTAAAATACGAGAGAAATGAAAAGAAACAAAACAAGTAAAAAGGGAGAGGAAAAAGAAAGTGGAAAAATGAGTGTGTTTGCGAGTGTTAGTGATATCCAGCGAGCGATGTTTTTGAGACAGCCTATGTATGTATTTATGTACAAGGAGGCATTGTTGAATACTAACGAGTTACCTGAAAACTTGCCTGCTTCTGTATTGTCTTTGATTCAGGAATTTGAAGACATATTTCCGAACGAAATACCAAGTGGGCTGCCCCCTATCCGAGGCATCGAACATTAAATAGACTTAGTACCCGGAACTGTACTACCCAACCGTCCTGCTTATCGGAGTAATCTCGAAGAAACGAAGGAATTACAAAAGCAAATTACTGAACTCCTAGACAAAGGATACATCCGAGAGAGCTTAAGTCCCTGTACGGTGCTGGTGCTGCTTGTACCCAAGAAAGATGGGTCGTGGCGGATGTACGTGGACTATCGCGCCATCAACAAAATCACTATCAAGTATCGACACCCGATACCCCGTCTTGACGACATGCTTGACGAATTAAGTGGAGCCTAAATTTTCACGAAAATCGATCTTAAAAGTGGCTATCATCAAATACGAATGCGAGAAGGTGATGAATGGAAGACGGCCTTCAAAACGAAATTGGGTTTGTATGAATGGTTGGTAATGCCATTCGGCCTTACAAATGCCCCCAGCACTTTTATGAGATTGATGAACCATGTATTACGTGCGTTTATTGGTAAATTTTGTGTTGTATACTTTGACGATATCTTGGTCTACAGTAAAACTTTAGTGGAGCACGTACCACATTTACGAGCAGTGTTGGAAACTTTACGAAAAGAGGTATTGTATGCTAATCTCAAAAAGTGTTCATTTTGCACTGATAAAGTTGTGTTTTTAGGTTATGTCGTGAGTGCCAACGGTTTGGAGGTGGATCAAGAAAAAGTTCAAGCGATTCAAGAATGGTCGCGTCCGACGAACATTAGCCAAGTTCGAAGCTTCCATGGATTGGCTAGCTTCTACCATCGATTTGTGCCCAACTTTAGTACCATTGCAGCACCCTTAACAAGCGTGATTAAGAAAAACTCCGTATTTCACTAGTCTGAAGATCAAGAACATTCATTTAATTTGATTAAAGAATGTCTTGTGAAAGCTTCTCTATTGTCCCTTCCAGATTTTACTAAAACATTTGAAATTGAGTGTGACGCTTCAGGTGTAGGGATCGGAGCTGTGTTGACCCAAGACGAAAGACCGGTGGCGTACTTCAGTGAGAAATTAAGTGGCGCTTCTCTCAATTATCTGGTGTACGACAAAGAGATGTATGCCTTAATTCAATCACTTGAAACTTGGCCGCACTATCTAAGACCGAAGGAGTTCGTGATTCATTCCGATCACGAAGCACTTAAGTTTATTAAAGGTCAGCATAAACTCAACAAACGACATGCAAAATGGGTCGAGTATTTAGAGTCATTTCCCTACGTCATCAAATACAAGAAAGGTAAAGAAAATGTAGTGGTTGATGCCTTGTCACGGAGATATACCTTATTGACCACTCTTGATTCTAAGTTACTTGGTTTTTATCATATGAAAGAGTTGTATGCTAATGATGAGGATTTTGGAAATATATATGCTGCTTGTGAAAATGGGTCTTTTGAGAAATTTTTCAGGTACGAAGGGTTTCTTTTTAAAGAAAATAGGTTGTGTATACCACAAGGCTCCATTCGAGAGTTACTTGTGTTGGAGGCGCATAGTGGTGGCCTAATGGGACACTTTGGAATAAGCAAGACATTGTCGACCCTCCATGAACATTTTACTGGCCGCGAATGCAGAGAGACGTGGAGCGGATCTGTGAACGCTGCCTAATTTGTAAACGGGTGATACGATCCGCCTCGGGGTGAGTCGAGTCGTATGTGAGTTTGCCCGATCGTCTACGAAGAAGTAGCGTTCGATTTGTTCAAAAGGATGTTTTAACGTAAATAATGGCGAAAGCTATGTAAAAGGATTCAAAGATGGGTTTATGGATATGAAGTTTATGTAGATGGGTTTATGGATATAAAGTTTTTGTAGGTTTGGTTATAATGAAAAGAAAAGATGGAATGGAATGGAAATGAAAATGATCTCAAAACAAACACGTACCAATATTAGAAATATTGACCCAAATGTTTATAAGTTTTCAAGGTGGTCGGATGGAGAATATGAGAACCTCGACCCACTACTTAGCAAAGTAGGAACCTTGGTATGTTTGAATGCCACACTACGAGTAGTGATAAGTTCGATTTTCAACAAAGAAAATGGATGACACAACTAGAACACTAGGTAGCCAACAAATCTTTGAACGAAAACAGAGAAAAGTTTGCCTCACAAATTTGGCAGAATATCATTAACAAAAAAATATTCCAAAAAGTAGTGTCCCCAGAAGGCTTGGTTACAAGAATTTATAAGGCTAAAATGAGCTAGCCGAATGGTCACATAGTAAAGTGCTATTAAAGGGCTAATTATAAATCAAAGACTTTTGAAATTCTAGAGTCTTTAACTAGCTGAATTAATGTTCTTAAAGGCTTGAAAAATGACTCTTGATTTTCCCTTTGGCTAGTTGAATAGACTCCAGCCACTTTAATGAAATTTGCAATGCATAAATTGTCCATTAAGTAGCAAAAAAAACGTTGGGGTATTTGAACAAGCTGCTACCAGATTTTAAAGGACATAAAATGCTCCTTTAAACTCTCTTTTAATGATGCTTAATGCTTCCTTTATAACAGCCCCCTCTTTTGTAACCAAAATAACTTGAAAAGTCTGCTTTATTGAATGTGTAACAGCCTTTGTGAATTGAAAAGTCACCTACAATTAAAACATATGTAACCGTCACATTTATTCAATTATTAAGCTTTAAACAAATTAACAACTACGTAAATAAATGAACACACACTTATGCATCATTTATTCCAACAACTAGTTAATTAAAAGAAGTATTTAATGAACTTTAACTCATGCACCAATAAATTAACCTAGTAACTAGATTAATTAAAGAAGCAACTCATTAAATTAAATTCATCAAATAAACTCATTTAATTAAACTAAGATGAGTTGTATTAATGGCCAGCAACTCATTTATTAATCTAAGACGCTTAAATGCAAGTATTAAAATGCAAACTAAATGCAAAGCTAAAAGAAATAAATAAAAGTTCAATTTAGTTGGAACAAGTTAAGGAGCGGAAATTGAGCTGAAATTAGTTTGCAAAATGTTGCAAGGACACTTTATTAAGTTGGCCCAACTCGATCTATTTCTCCAACCAAAGCCTCGCCCCACACTTGATTAACTAAGGCCGAAATGGCCTCTTTGAATTGCTTAGCTCGCGTAATTGGTCCTTGAGGCAGCTCCATTGAGTCCTTGCTCGAACTTGATGCACTCCAGGTCGCGATCGTATCATTCCCCCCCTCTTTTAGGCGACTTGTCCTCAAGTCGAGCCGTTTGTCCATGGGAGAACTTTGACTCATGCATGGTTTTCCTCGGTCAAATGGGATGGAAGATGTCACACAAACTTGAAAAATTCTTACCACAGCCAATAAAAAAAAACTCAAAGGAGTCAGATTCAAATGTGTTCGATAGTTCATAAAAAATTCATTCAATCGAACATATGCCAAAAATCTCAATTGGTCAAAGCAAGCATACGTAAATTTATCAAAGAGTTTCGCTAGACCAACGTTACAAACATGAAGACTAAGTTGGATCAAGGTATAATTGGTTGTAAACGATGGCAGGCACTTAAACACATTATTCCTCATCCAAAACATTTCAATATGTTTATTCAAAAATAACAATTCATGGGAATGTACACGCAAAGTGTACCATGGCCAATTGGAAACTAAATCACTCTTTCGCTTATTAACAACATGATTTGTGTAATCACTTTCCAACACAAACGGATCACTACTAGGCCAAAGACAACAATCAATCACAACAAGGTACAAACAATTTCCAAACATCAAACCATCAAAAAGATTTTAACAACATTCGAATAGAGTAAAGGTATTTGAAAATTTTCGTAAACTTTACCTTGTCGATCTTGAAGAGAAGAAAATTTATGTTCAGTTTTACCTTTTTCAAACAAGATGAATCTTCTCTCTTCAGACAGATAATGTAAAACAAACCTTTTATCTCGATCAACTTGGGTGGGTGACGAAGCACCATGACAGCTTATGCTTTTTAAAGGGTTACATTCACAAAAATGTAAAAGGTTAGTTTCAATAGGAGGTATGGACTGAAAAGAAACAAATAAATCATCATTGAAATTTGATTCAAGTCCCAAAGCATAAGTCGATCTTACCTTCTCAAAATGGAACGAAAATTTTAGATGTGGCCAAACAAGGTAATTAGTAAATGAATCAAAATTGAAACCTAAATCATTGAATTTCACCTTCTTATCAAAAGTTCAAACATCAAGCAAACATAATTTGAATGCAAATGATGCAAAGTGCATAATGTTTTCATAAAATGAATTCATGTAGCAAATACCAGGCTTGAACACACGAACTTGGTCATTTGATTTAGCAGGCAACATGTTAAATAAGGAAAATATAATCAACTCATCGCATGATTCAAATTTCACTCGTTCAATTAGACTTGAAAAATTGGCACAACCAAGCATATTCATTTTATCACCAAAGAAACGATGCAACATGTTATCATGGAAGTAAATCAAAGGAAACTTAAACATGCAAATACTCGAACAATCTTGCATCGTAATTTCTACTCGAACAGATAGATCAAAGCATGGAAATCTCGCATAAAATTTCAGAGATTTATCTTGAAGAACAAAGTCAAACAGATCAATTATTTCATGCAAAAAACTTTTAACGCATATATCGAGCAAAGAAGTTGTGATCATGCGACCTTTCAAAAATTCAAATCCATCACAAATCATTTGAATAGGCACGTTTAAACAGAAAGATGAATTCAAAGAATTTTTATAATCAAACAAATCAAAACGTGAAAAACTACTATCACACACATTCACAATTTGCACAGGATGAACCAGTCCAACAGAATCAACAGAATTGTCGTTATAAAACATGTCATAAGACAGAATCTTCAAGGCATCTTTTGAATCAACATCGTTAACATTAATATATGAACAACAATTAGCCAAATCAAAAGATGGAAATTTTTCAAAAATTATGCCATCAAAACCTTTATGAGTAATTTTTAAATCAGGCGGCCTTGACTCGATAAACAAAGATTCCTTACCTTCCTTACCTTCGATTTCCAATGGGTGGCGGTCGTCCACGAACTTACCTTTTTCAAACAATTGAAAATGCCTCTCATTTTGAAGGTATCAGAGTTGGATTTGGTCGCACGGACTTTTAGGAACCTGAAAAGAAAAATCACAAAAAGATCGAGCAGAAGTGTTAGTAGAAAGAATCCTCGCTTTCTCACTAACATCGTTTTCACTCGATTCTATTTCTTCTGAATCACTCGTTTCTTTTATCTCAATTTCTTTTTCCACTCTTTTTTCTTGTTCACATTCTTTCTCTCTCTCAAACTCTTTTTCATTCCCTTTTTCAATCTCATTTTCTTTTTCACTCTCAATCTCTTTTTCTTTTTCTTTCATTTCTTTGTTTCTTTTCTCGATTTCATTCAAGTTTCTCTCATTTTCTCTCATAATCTTTTCTTGCCTCTCTTTTCTTTTGATCTGTTTTTGTTCTTTTTCTTTTTCAACGGCTTTTTCAATGACTTTCTCAATCTCTTTCAAGAATCTCTCATTTTCTCTCTTACTCGCCTCTTGACTCTCTTTCATTTCTTTTTCTCTCATTTTTTCTTTACAACTTGAAGATAATACAAGTGAATCAGCATGATAAGTATTTTGTTCGAAAGATGTGAAATCATTTAGATAGAGTTCACGATCAATTCTTCGAGAATGAGTCTTCGTGGATGCATACGAAGAGTTACTTGGGCTCCCTCGTTCGTTATCTCGAAAGACCTTAGACTCGAAGCTTTCTTTCTTTCTACTCGAATTTCTTGTCGAATAGGTATCACGATAGAAATCTCTTCTCGAGTAGTTATCAGATGTGTGTCTCCGTGATGTTCTTGACTCCTTTTTCTGACTTGGAACAATTTGCTTTCGTTGAACTCTTGCTCGATGGTCTAGCTTTTCTTGGACAGGCTTGATTTTTCGATCGAGCATGCACTCCATCTCTTTCAACAAATATTGAAATTCAAAGGCTGAAAACTCTTCTCGAGACATGATTAATAGATGAAAAGAAAAATAAATAAAACAAAACAGAAAATGAATACCTTACCACAAACCTCACTAGTCACTCACAATAAAATTTGAATGGCACTCACACTCGTGTTTGCACTCAAGATCGGCTTTTTCAACACTCTAATGCTCTCACAACACTCGTACCTTTTACCTCTCTTTACCTTTCTCGTGATTTCATAAGCAGATTCGCCAAGGCTTAACCTTAGTCTAGGTGGTCGGTTTCAAATGGGTAACAAGGGATGATGTGATTTACAACTGGGTAGGCTTACAAGAAAGAGAATAATTCGGGTATAGTGTGGTGAAAAGGTCAAGGATGGAAGTGGATGAGAGGGTAAAAGTTTCAGGATTGAAAAATGGAGAAGGAGTAAAACTATGTTCAAATTTTCAGATTTTGTTTGTTATTTTTTTCAATTTTTTTTGAATTTTTTTTAAAACTTACTTGATGAGTCACAGACTATTCCTGGAGAATTTTGAATGCTCGTACTCCTCGTTTTTGTAGCTCTGATACCAAATGATACGATGATGTGATCTGGCCCAGGTTAACCGAGTCGTTTCACAAAGTTGCCCGATCGTCTACGAGGAGTAGTTGGAGTTGTCAAAATTGGGTGATTTAGGCTAAGGGTTGCGGAAGCTTTGAGAGGGTTTAGATGAGTGGTTTGGTGTTGATAAATTCGGTTTAGAATAGAAACAAGGTAGGTTAGAAAAAGGTAATTGATGGAGATGGAAAATAAAACTTAAACGTCAAGAATGTTCAATACTAAAAAGTATTGCCCGAGTCTTATATTGCTTAAGGTGAAATTTGTGGAAGGATAGAAGCGAACCTTGACCCAATACCTATATAGAGGTAAGAACCAAAGGTATAAAAATATGGTTGAACGCCACACCGATTCGGTGATAAGTTCAATGGAGTTCGGATTGACACCACTAGCAAGCTAGATAAGTCGCTTCGAGACTCGAACGAAAGAAGAGAGGAGGTAACCTCACAAGAACAAAAGTTCTATTAAGTTTAATTGATCAAATTCTGTAACCTTTTACAATAAACAAAATAAACTATTTATAGGCTCTCTAATGCCTATTAAAATTCAGCTACTAATGTGTTCACACAACAATTAAAAATGTTCACACTTCAAGCATTAAATCTCTGTTCATGGATAGTGTAAGTTCATGCATGGTTGAATAATCATGTTTCTTCCCAAAACCCGTTCATGCATGCTTAACCAATAAGAAAGCTTCCTTGTTCCATGAATGTGCATCTTCAATTCATATCCAACCCCTCTTGGACAAATGCTAGGTGCATGGGTCATGTATCTCTCTTAATTAAAGCTTTAATGATGGGCTGGTTCATGAATGGAAGCATGTACCTTCTAAATTCGTTCTCCCCTTTGTACATGCACATTATACATTCAATGTGATGAATTAAGGTAATATTTCCTCCCTTTGGACGTTCATGAATCCACCCATACATGTATAGGAGCTGATTGGTCAAATTGAGGTGTGAATGGCTTAGATGCTGCCTTGGGAATACGATCGGCCAAGCTTGTGCTTTAAATTGCTGGACACCTTTTGGCCAAATAGGTGCCTTGGGGAGCCAAATGGATAAGCCACCATTCATTGAAAGAGGCCTTACATGCACCGTCCCATACATTGAACCTATCATGCATGAACCTTGTTTAATTACTCTCCAAATTCAGCTCACCTACAAAAACACATGAACCAAAATTAAATCACATAAAATTCAGCTGAACAAACATTAATATAATTTAGACACACTAATTAAACATAAATTAAATTAGACAAATTTAATAAAGTCTTAACAAGACATATTAAATTTGGCCAAGACACATTTAAAACATGTAATAAGTCAAAACATAATTATGAGCTGTAGTAATTTAAACTAAATTAATAAATTACTTAATTTATTCAGACATTAAAATAAATGAGTTGAAATAAACTTAAGCCAAGCTCAAACGAGCTAAAGTAAGCTAAATTGAGCTCAAACGAGCTAAATTAAGCTCATGTGAGCTAAATCGAGCTGGGAAAAACTAAGATTGAGCTTGTTGAGTTGAGATTGAGCTTCATCTTGCACTTGGGGCCCTCGTGTTTAGGCCAATCATGATAGCAACGAGTGGTGCCACAACATGATGCGATTGAGATCACATCATACCCTCCCTCTTGAAGACGATTTGTCCTCAAATCGGGCCATTTTCTCAAAAAAAATTTTACATCGTCACCAGCCCCTTTGTCGATGGAATTGGCATAGTTGCTCCCAAAAACCTGGAAATCAGACATGCCTTGAGTAGGACACAATTTATGTTTATACCCTCCCTCTTTAGGAGGGAACCACTTCGAAGTGTCACCTACACAAAAATTAAATAGATTAGTGACACCATGGTTTATAAGTTCAAAAGGTCTTCTTAAGATCTTATGCAAAAATTGAACCAATGAACCAGTGCCGGGATCAAAAGTAAAAACCGTTCTTACCTTTTTCTCCAATGGACACAAACCTAAATCACAAGTCAGTCGAAAAGCATAATCTCGAAAATCAAAATTGCAAAATCCAAACCCTTTTAACAAGAACAAAGAATAATAATCTCCGGGGTCAAAAACAAAGCTTCCTCTTGCTTGGCTTGACGTTAACTTAGGAATGTATATCCCGGGTTTAAAAACGCGATTTTCATTGATCGTTTCGCAACGCAACAAAAATTTCTTCTTCACTAAGACTTCACACATGTCAAGCAAATAGGAGTTAGGCATACATACATTTGAGCAATCAAACCCTTCATATTTCATTCGCACACGTAAACAAGAAAAGTTCACACCACAATTTAGATAATTCACATGATCATCACAAACACACAGATTAGATGTCAACTTTTCATCACACAATCCCAAATTTTGTTCGGGCTTACCTGGACTTACTTCTTGATCAATCTTGACAATGATAGGCTCATGAGCAGAAAGATGTTTCACACATTTATCAACAATCAAATTATGATTTCCAATCAGATCAAGATGAAAAACTTTCTCACAAACTAAGTCTTTGCTAATCTCGTCATCAAGAATCAAGTAAGATTGGGAAGGCTCAAATACAGTAGATCCCTTACATGGCTTACCTTTAAGCACTTGTGGACTAGGGTCATCTACGATCTTACCTTTCTCGACTAATCGAAATCGTTTCTCCTTAGAAAAATATTGAAGTTGAAATTGATCGATGGGATTTTGAGAAACCTGAAAAGTAGAAACAAAACAAGGAAAATTCATAGGATGGTTAGTAACAACACTCCTTTCTTCTTCACTCTCGTTTCTTCCTTCAATCTCACTCTCTTTTTCGGTTTCCTTTTCTTTTTCGCACTCGTTTTTATTTTCAATCTCATTTTCAATTTTCTTTTCTATCTCACACTCATCCTCTTTTTCTTTCATTTCTTTTTCTTTTTCATTTTCTCGCTCACACTCTTTTTCTTTCTCACATGATGTTTCGATTTCATTACAAAAGTATAAATCATCAAAAAGAGAAACCTTTTGTTGAGAATAAGAAAAGGGTTCTTCACACAAATGGCAATCTTCTCTTTGTGATAGATCTTCCGTAGCCGAGTACTTTGACACTCTTGAAGCACGTTCGCCTCTTCGTAAATAATCCTTTGTAGATGAATAAATTGAGGCACTTGTAAAGACACGTTTACTTTTTCGTTTATCATCTCAGAAGGACTCAAACTCGGAGTTTGCTTCTCTTGGTCTCGAACGCCTTGTTGAATAAATGTCTTGATAAGAGTTTCTTGTCGAGTAGTGTCGTCGGGATGATCTTAACTCCGTCTCATGACTCGATGAAATTTGCTTTTGTTGGGCTCTTGTCTCTATTCGATCCAATCTATCATGCAATTTATCAAAATTTGATTTCACAATTCTACATATCTCTTGCTTCAAATATTGGAAATCTGATTCGGAAAATTCTTGTGACATGATTTTTTTTTAAAAAAATGATTAAAATAAAATAGAAAGTAAACACCTCACCACAAAAATCTCACGTTTCACTCACAATGGAAATTGGATAGCACTCCACTCGTGTTTACACTCTTCTAGGCTTTTTCTTTGATGTAAAACACACGTGCCTTTTACCTCTCGACCTCGTCTCACAATTTCGTAATTCGTCTCGATAGACTTAATTTGCTGCTTGAGGGTCGGTTTCAAAATAGGTTACAAAGGAATGATGTGGGTGTAAGGTAGGCTAAACAAAATAAAATCAAGGCTAAGTGTGGCGTTGGGATGGGTAAATAATGGTAGGAAGGGAAACTTGATGATCGGAGTAATAAGAGATGAAAATAAAACTCACAAGACTTTTCACTTTTTTTTGTTCTTTTTTTTACTTTTTTTCTTTTTTTGCTCACTTCTTTTTTTTTTGAATTTCGATTTTTTTTGATACTCCAATACAATAGTAAGGTAAATACAATAAAGAAAAGAGAAATAAAATAAAATTACAACTTGAGATTTTTTTGATTTTTTTTGAAACTTTTTTTTTACAAACCTATCTTTCGAGATAGCTACAAACGTCGGTGCTCCTCGTTTTGCAAGCTCTGATACCAAATGATGTGATCCGGCCCAGGTTAACCGAGTCGTTTCACAAAGTTGCCCGATCGTCTACGAGGAGTAGTTGGAGTTGTCAAAATTGGGTGATTTAGGCTAAGGGTTGCGGAAGCTTTGAGAGGGTTTAGATGAGTGGTTTGGTGTTGATAAATTCGGTTTAGAATAGAAACAAGGTAGGTTAGAAAAAGGTAATTGATGGAGATGGAAAATAAAACTTAAACGTCAAGAATGTTCAATACTAAAAAGTATTGCCCGAGTCTTATATTGCTTAAGGTGAAATTTGTGGAAGGATAGAAGCGAACCTTGACCCAATACCTATATAGAGGTAAGAACCAAAGGTATAAAAATATGGTTGAACGCCACACCGATTCGGTGATAAGTTCAATGGAGTTCGGATTGACACCACTAGCAAGCTAGATAAGTCGCTTCGAGACTCGAACGAAAGAAGAGAGGAGGTAACCTCACAAGAACAAAAGTTCTATTAAGTTTAATTGATCAAATTCTGTAACCTTTTACAATAAACAAAATAAACTATTTATAGGCTCTCTAATGCCTATTAAAATTCAGCTACTAATGTGTTCACACAACAATTAAAAATGTTCACACTTCAAGCATTAAATCTCTGTTCATGGATAGTGTAAGTTCATGCATGGTTGAATAATCATGTTTCTTCCCAAAACCCGTTCATGCATGCTTAACCAATAAGAAAGCTTCCTTGTTCCATGAATGTGCATCTTCAATTCATATCCAACCCCTCTTGGACAAATGCTAGGTGCATGGGTCATGTATCTCTCTTAATTAAAGCTTTAATGATGGGCTGGTTCATGAATGGAAGCATGTACCTTCTAAATTCGTTCTCCCCTTTGTACATGCACATTATACATTCAATGTGATGAATTAAGGTAATATTTCCTCCCTTTGGACGTTCATGAATCCACCCATACATGTATAGGAGCTGATTGGTCAAATTGAGGTGTGAATGGCTTAGATGCTGCCTTGGGAATACGATCGGCCAAGCTTGTGCTTTAAATTGCTGGACACCTTTTGGCCAAATAGGTGCCTTGGGGAGCCAAATGGATAAGCCACCATTCATTGAAAGAGGCCTTACATGCACCGTCCCATACATTGAACCTATCATGCATGAACCTTGTTTAATTACTCTCCAAATTCAGCTCACCTACAAAAACACATGAACCAAAATTAAATCACATAAAATTCAGCTGAACAAACATTAATATAATTTAGACACACTAATTAAACATAAATTAAATTAGACAAATTTAATAAAGTCTTAACAAGACATATTAAATTTGGCCAAGACACATTTAAAACATGTAATAAGTCAAAACATAATTATGAGCTGTAGTAATTTAAACTAAATTAATAAATTACTTAATTTATTCAGACATTAAAATAAATGAGTTGAAATAAACTTAAGCCAAGCTCAAACGAGCTAAAGTAAGCTAAATTGAGCTCAAACGAGCTAAATTAAGCTCATGTGAGCTAAATCGAGCTGGGAAAAACTAAGATTGAGCTTGTTGAGTTGAGATTGAGCTTCATCTTGCACTTGGGGCCCTCGTGTTTAGGCCAATCATGATAGCAACGAGTGGTGCCACAACATGATGCGATTGAGATCACATCATACGATCCGCCTCGGGGTGAGTCGAGTCGTATGTGAGTTTGCCCGATCGTCTACGAAGAAGTAGCGTTCGATTTGTTCAAAAGGATGTTTTAACGTAAATAATGGCGGAAGCTATGTAAAAGGATTCAAAGATGGGTTTATGGATATGAAGTTTATGTAGATGGGTTTATGGATATAAAGTTTTTGTAGGTTTGGTTATAATGAAACGAAAAGATGGAATGGAATGGAAATGAAAATGATCTCAAAAACAAACACGGACCAATATTAGAAAATATTGACCCAAATGTTTATAAGTTTTCAAGGTGGTCGGATGGAGAATATGAGAACCTCGACCCACTACTTAGCAAAGTAGGAACCTTGGCATGTTTGAACGCCACACTACGAGTAGTGATAAGTTCGGTTTTCAACAAAGAAAATGGATGACACAACTAGAACACTAGGTAGCCAACAAATCTTTGAACGAAAACAGAGAAAAGTTTGCCTCACAAATTTGGCAGAATATCATTAACAAAAAAATATTCCAAAAAGTAGTGTCCCCAAAAGGCTTGGTTACAAGAATTTATAAGGCTAAAATGAGCTAGCCGAATGGTCACATAGTAAAGTGCTATTAAAGGGCTAATTATAAATCAAAGACTTTTGAAATTCTAGAGTCTTTAACTAGCTGAATTAATTTTCTTAAAGGCTTGAAAAATGACTCTTGATTTTCCCTTTGGCTAGTTGAATAGACTCCAGCCACTTTAATGAAATTTGCAATGCATAAATTGTCCATTAAGTAGCAAAAAAAACGTTGGGGTATTTGAACAAGCTGCTATCAGATTTTAAAGGACATAAAATGCTCCTTTAAACTCTCTTTTAATGATGCTTAATGCTTCCTTTATAACAGCCCCCTCTTTTGTAACCAAAATAACTTGAAAAGTCTGCTTTATTGAATGTGTAACAGCCTTTGTGAATTGAAAAGTCACCTGCAATTAAAACATATGTAACCGTCACATTTATTCAATTATTAAGCTTTAAACAAATTAACAACTACGTAAATAAATGAACACACACTTATGCATCATTTATTCCAACAACTAGTTAATTAAAAGAAGTATTTAATGAACTTTAACTCATGCACCAATAAATTAACCTAGTAACTAGATTAATTAAAGAAGCAACTCATTAAATTAAATTCATCAAATAAACTCATTTAATTAAACTAAGATGAGTTGTATTAATGGCCAGCAACTCATTTATTAATCCAAGAGGCTTAAATGCAAGTACTAAAATGCAAACTAAATGCAAAGCTAAAAGAAATAAATAAAAGTTCAATTTAGTTGGAACGAGTTCAAGGAGCGGAAATTGAGCTGAAATTAGTTTGCAAAATGTTGCAAGGACACTTTATTAAGCTGGTCCCAACTCGATCTATTTCTCCAACCAAAGCCTCGCCCCACACTTGATTAACTAAGGCCGAAATGGCCTCCTTGAATTGCTTAGCTCGAGCTCGCGTAATTGGTCCTTGAGGCAGCTCCATTGAGTCCTTGCTCGAACTTGATGCACTCCAGGTCGCGATCGTATCAACGGGCTAAGTTGAAGTCCAACTTCATGGACTTTTACACACCACTTCCCATTCCCGACACCTCGTGGACCGATGTCTCTATGAATTTTATTCTTGGATTACCAAAAACTAAGACAGGGAAGGACTCAATCTTTGTTGTAGTCGATAGATTCTCTAAAATGTCACATTTTATTTCTTGTGCTAAAACTGATGACGCTGTGCATATTGCTAATTTGTTTTTTAGGGAAATTGTACGACTGCATGGATTACCAAGAACGATTGTTTCCGATCGAGATACAAAGTTCTTGAGTCACTTTTGGCGGACATTATGGGGAAAACTTGGGACGAAGTTATTATTTTCAACCACTTGTCATCCCCAAACGGATGGCCAAACTGAGGTGGTAAACCGAGTTTTGTCAACTTTGTTGTGAGCGTTGGTACGAAAGAACCTCAAGATGTGGGAAGAATGCTTACCCCACATCGAGTTCGCTTATAATCGCTCTGTTCACTCAGCAACCAAATTCTCTCCTTTTGAGACTGTCTATGGATTTAATCCTCTTACTCCTCTTGATTTATTACCTTTTCCTGTTGATCAATTTGTCCATACAGATGCAAGGAAAAAGGCTAAATTTGTCAAGGAATTACATAGGAAAGTTCGAGAGAATATTGAATCTCGAACTGAGCAATACGTCCAACGAGCCAACAAAGGACGAAAACGAGTTGTATTTGAACCCGGAGATTAGGTCTGGGTGCACATGAGAAAAGAAAGGTTTCCAGCTCAACGAAGATCTAAGTTGTTGCCGCGAGGAGACGGCCCCTTCCAATTCATCGAGTGAATCAATGAAAATTCGTATAAGCTTGACTTACCAGGTGAGTACAATGTTAGTGCTAGTTTTAATGTCTCTGACTTGACTCCTTTCGATGTAGATACTGACTTGAGGACAAGTCATTTTCAAGAGGGGGAGGATGATACGATCATGGCTTCCCATAAGCCAAGTCCAAGCCGAGATCCG
The DNA here is from genome assembly GCF_007990345.1 of Gossypium hirsutum. Taxonomy (NCBI): domain Eukaryota; kingdom Viridiplantae; phylum Streptophyta; class Magnoliopsida; order Malvales; family Malvaceae; genus Gossypium; species Gossypium hirsutum. Next base: position 74,018,765 of record NC_053434.1, on the reverse strand, counting down.
ATGGTGCTACCTCAAGGGCCGATCACAAGGGCTCGTGCAAAACAATTTAAAGAAGCTGTTATAGCTTTAGTTCAGCATGTGTGGGATGATGTCAATGCTAGACCTATTGAACCAGTTAGTGGCCATTTTGGAAATCCATGCCGAACTTTTCTACAAGTTCATTTCAGCTCACCAAGCTCACCTTCAGTTCAAGTTAGCTCCCATGTAGCTCCACACCAGCTCATTAGCTCGGGACCAGCTCATTATCAGCTCACGAGTTTAGGCCCAGCTCGGGTTTAACTCATGAATTAACCATCAGCTCATGGAGTTCACTTTGAATTCATTTGACTACTATTGACTTTTTAATTAATAAGTTCAATAATTAGTTAATTAATATCCTACATATTAAATTTAGTTCACATTAGTTATATTAAGTATGTCTTAAAAGTGTTTATTGATGATAATTAAATTTGTCATAACCGAATTTAATGTTGATATTTGTGTTCACATTAGTTTGAATTAATTATGTTCACATTTCTTGTAGGAACACAATGGACATATGGAGATTAAAAGCAAGCATGAATTTTGAAGGTGCATGGACGGTTGGGGGGCTTGAATCTCTTAGGTGCATGTTCGGCCAAGTGCATGTATGACCATATTCAATGTCTTTAAGGTTCATGAATGTTTCCATTCATGTATGGTGTGCTATCTCTTCATTCTCCAAGGTGACCATTCGGCCAAAGCGCACTCACACATGCATGAAGATAGCTTGGCCAATTAGCTTCCCCATGACTCTCCTTAATTCATTCACACCTATGTTCACATGGCAAGACCATTCGGTTCACCTTGTTCACACTAGAAAACTCTTCAACATTCGGTTTCACACACATGATGGCCCTTGGAGTGTCCACAATTAATTCATACTTTTTGGCCAAACATTGCTTCATTTAACAAGGTTGGCCGAATCTACAAGTTTTCTTAAGCATGAAGATGCATTCATCCACCATTCCCAAAACCGAATCTGGTCATGCATATTAAGAGTTATTTTTCTAGAATTTTCTTTTAATTAATGTGTAAGTATGAAAGGCCATTCGGCTACCTAGACTTAGGCTTATAAATACTTGTTCAATTTCCATGTAAAGGACTTTTGAAACTTATGTTAATGTTATGCTGCCGGAATTGTGAGGCAAACTTTTCTTATATTTCGTTCAAAGATTCGTTTGGCGTTCCTAGTGTTCTAGTTGTGTCAACCGTGTTCTTTGTCGTACCCGAACTTATCACTATTCATAGTGTGGCGTTCAACATACCGAGGTTCCTATCTTGTTAGATAGTGGGTCGAGGTTTCCCTTACCAAACCTATAACCGAACTCAAAAAGCTTAATCAACGGGTCGATACCATTTCGGTATTGGTTCTTGAAAGTAACTTTAGTAGTTCAAACCCGTTCTCTTCTTTACCTAATCGAACCTAAACCGACCAATTTGTTCATACCATTTTGTTCCTACCCTTTCGTTCCTACCATTCCATTCGTACCCCTATTTCTACTCTGACTATACCTTCAACTCAACTAATCCTAACGTAACTTCTTGTAGACGATCGGGCAATCTACATACGACTCAACTCTTCCCGAGACGGTTCGTATCAGGATGCTTCTTTTTCTTTTGGGTTCAGTTTGCAACCTTTGACCCTCTATGTGTTATGTGGTTTGCTAGGTCCTAGGTGTCTCAAGGGGATTATCAGAAGTGCAAAAGCTTTCGGAACCTCTTTGTGATTTCATTTAAGGTAATCTTATTCTCAATTATTTGGTTCAATTGGAGATAGTTGTGGTTGTGTTGTGTGGTGGCCAAATAATTATTCTCTAATCTAGGGGTTGGGCCTTTCAGATTCCTGCACATCAACCCTTGGGTTAGGTAGTTGTAACTGATAGTTGACTCTTTTATCGTAGTTTGTCAATGAGTAAGGGTGATTGGCTCTAGCCAACTATCGTAGAGGAGTAGCGGTATTCTCTCAACCAAGGTTTGAAGAGCGTGGATCTTAGCTAGTTTTCATAAGAAGGTGTGCAAGCGTATGCCTTGTTTTGATAATCGGCTGAAAAGACGAAAATGTGTGTGTTGTTTACTCTGCTACGACTGTGGATTGCCAAAAAGCTGAAAAGTATGACTATTGATACCACACGAGTGTGCGACGCTCGTGTGGTGAATTGAACTCATGGAACGTGGTCATACGACGAGGAAGGCCACCATCGTGGGCTTAGGCCGTAGTGGGCCACTTTGTGATACGAGCTAGCCTCGTCTTGAGTGGAGTCATATGTAGATTGCCCGATCGTCTACGAGAAGAAGTTGATGAGTATGGAATGGAGAAGTGATTCTGGGTTTGAAAGAGACTTGGATGTCAAAGTTTAGGTTCGAGAATGGTGATTAAGTTTAGGTTTAAGAAAGAAAGAAGTTCGAGACTTGGATATTTGGGAAATGGACGTAATATGGTATGGTTGGTACTAAGAATAAGTTGAACCGATATTAGCAAATATCGACCCGAGACTTATTAGTTCTTAAGAAGGGATGGTTGAAACAAAATGGACCTCGACCCACTATCTAGGCAGATAGGAACCTCGGTATAAAGGTTTTGAACGCCACACTAAAACTAGTGATAAGTTCGGTTTTATGAAAGAATTAGGTTGATGCCACTACTAGGTAGATAAGCCAACAAAAATCTTAAACGAGACTTAGAGAAGAAATTCTTACAAGAACAAAAGTTCGACTATATAAAATTTGGCAAAAGTCCCTTTACAAGAAATAAACAAACTATTTATAGCTATTACAAAGGCTAGCCAAATAGCCATTTTTGGTAGCTAATTAACCTTTTGTTTTCTTCCTAATTAAGCTAGAAAATTCCAAATTTATTTAGGAAGTTTCCTTGAAGCTTCTTGGCTTTGGAGAACTCATTGGACTACATTCTAGAGGCATTTGTTCAGCTGGAATTAATTGGCACGTTTGGGAGCTGAAATGCATATTTAAATTCGGCATTGGAACTTGGGAGCTTAATTAAGCTGATGCTTGGAAGAGTTGAATGGTCTTAGCATTTAAATGAGCTCCTTGAGTAGTTGGCTGGCCATAAACTGTGAAAACAAATCAATGGACAGCCCCTCAATGTGAACACATGGTTGTGGGTGTGAAAGTCTTGAATACCAGCTTTGAAAATTGAGTAGCCACGTTGGGGAGAGTAACCATCAGCTGATGGTGAATGTTGCATTGATCGAACCATCATGGCTTTTGGGAAAACCAATTCAGCAACTTTAATTTGTTTAAATGCCGTCCCATGCATTGCACCTGCACACACAAATTACTTCAGCACATTAATTAATTTAGACACATTAATTTTCAATTGCTCAAGACACATTTAAAACTTGGTTAAGACATGTATTAAATCGGCTGGAACTTAGATAAATTTAATAGAAAAAATCGGCTGGGCAAATTTAATGAGCAGCTCATTTAAAAACGGTCTTAAACTTGACAAATTAATTAGCTAATAAATTAAGCTAGTTTAAGAAACCATTATACCTATTTATAAAGTCCAGATTATGACAAATTAATTATTAAGACCTAATTAACTAATTTAGCTAACAGCAAATTAAATGATTTTATTCCAGCAAATTAAACGAAAAAATAAAATGAGCAGAAAACAGGCTCTTAAGCTAAGCTGAGCTGATTTGAGCTTGAAGGAGAATGCATGGGTCGCTCGGCTTGCTGATCCAAGAGCTTTCGATAAGTCCAGCAACGGTTTCACCCCAAACTCTATCAACTAAGGCTGTTGTTGCGTCTTTGAATCTCTTTGCTCGAGCTCGGGTGATCGGTCCTATGGGCAACTCGAGAGGATCTATATTGGCAGCCGACAACTTGGGAGGTGTGTCCGTATCATTCCCCCTCTCTTCAAGGTGATTGGGCCCCAAATCGTCACCTATATCATAGAAAGAGAGATAGCTACATTAAAGGTAGCACTTACTGATACGAGTCACAAAAGCCCAAATTCTTGAAGGCGATGCCCAATAAGCAAATTCCCAGCCCAATCAAGAAATTCATCCATACTTAGTTGAAAATCAGGCCAAATTGTCAAAGTGGCCCAAGTTGTAAAGTTTTATTTTTATTTATTTATTTATTTATTTACTTAGTTTAAATTTTTATGTCAATATTCAGTCCAAGAGTCCCAGATAAAATGACCTTTGACCGAATTTCCATATTAAAATAATTAGGAGTTTTTTTTATTTTAGTTTTCTAATTAGATTAGGACTAGTTATAAGGCCTATTTAAAGGCATGGCTTGATGTGATCCGGCCCAGGTTAATCGAGTCGTTTCACAAAGTTGCCCGATCGTCTACGAGGAGTAGTTGGAGTTGTCAAAATTGGGTGATTTAGGCTAAGGGTTGCGGAAGCTTTGAGAGGGTTTAGATGAGTGGTTTGGTGTTGATAAATTCGGTTTAAAATAGAAACAAGGTAGGTTAGAAAAAGGTAATTGATGGAGATGGAAAAATAAAACTTAAACGTCAAGAATGTTCAATACTAAAAAGTATTGCCCGAGTCTTATATTGCTTAAGGTGAAATTTGTGGAAGGATAGAAGCGAACCTTGACCCAATACCTATATAGAGGTAAGAACCAAAGGTATAAAAATATGGTTGAACGCCACACCGATTCGGTGATAAGTTCAATGGAGTTCGGATTGACGCCACTAGCAAGCTAGATAAGTCACTTCGAGACTCGAACGAAAGAAGAGAGGAGGTAACCTCACAAGAACAAAAGTTCTATTAAGTTTAATTGATCAAATTCTGTAACCTTTTACAATAAACAAAATAAACTATTTATAGGCTCTCTAATGCCTATTAAAATTCAGCTACTAATGTGTTCACACAACAATTAAAAATGTTCACACTTCAAGCATTAAATCTCTGTTCATGGATAGTGTAAGTTCATGCATGGTTGAATAATCATGTTTCTTCCCAAAACCCGTTCATGCATGCTTAACCAATAAGAAAGCTTCCTTGTTCCATGAATGTGCATCTTCAATTCATATCCAACCCCTCTTGGACAAATGCTAGGTGCATGGGTCATGTATCTCTCTTAATTAAAGCTTTAATGATGGGCTGGTTCATGAATGGAAGCATGTACCTTCTAAATTCGTTCTCCCCTTTGTACATGCACATTATACATTCAATGTGATGAATTAAGGTAATATTTCCTCCCTTTGGACGTTCATGAATCCACCCATACATGTATAGGAGCTGATTGGTCAAATTGAGGTGTGAATGGCTTAGATGCTGCCTTGGGAATACGATCGGCCAAGCTTGTGCTTTAAATTGCTGGACACCTTTTGGCCAAATAGGTGCCTTGGGGAGCCAAATGGATAAGCCACCATTCATTGAAAGAGGCGTTACATGCACCGTCCCATACATTGAACCTATCATGCATGAACCTTGTTTAATTACTCTCCAAATTCAGCTCACCTACAAAAACACATGAACCAAAATTAAATCACATAAAATTCAGCTGAACAAACATTAATATAATTTAGACACACTAATTAAACATAAATTAAATTAGACAAATTTAATAAAGTCTTAACAAGACATATTAAATTTGGCCAAGACACATTTAAAACATGTAATAAGTCAAAACATAATTATGAGCTGTAGTAATTTAAACTAAATTAATAAATTACTTAATTTATTCAGACATTAAAATAAATGAGTTGAAATAAACTTAAGCCAAGCTCAAACGAGCTAAAGTAAGCTAAATTGAGCTCAAACGAGCTAAATTAAGCTCATGTGAGCTAAATCGAGCTGGGAAAAACTAAGATTGAGCTTGTTGAGTTGAGATTGAGCTTCATCTTGCACTTGGGGCCCTCGTGTTTAGGCCAATCATGATAGCAACGAGTGGTGCCACAACATGATGCGATTGAGATCACATCATACCCTCCCTCTTGAAGACGATTTGTCCTCAAATCGGGCCATTTTCTCAAAAAAAATTTTACATCGTCACCAGCCCCTTTGTCGATGGAATTGGCATAGTTGCTCCCAAAAACCTGGAAATCAGACATGCCTTGAGTAGGACACAATTTATGTTTATACCCTCCCTCTTTAGGAGGGAACCACTTCGAAGTGTCACCTACACAAAAATTAAATAGATTAGTGACACCATGGTTTATAAGTTCAAAAGGTCTTCTTAAGATCTTATGCAAAAATTGAACCAATGAACCAGTGCCAGGATCAAAAGTAAAAACCGTTCTTACCTTTTTCTCCAATGGACACAAACCTAAATCACAAGTCAGTCGAAAAGCATAATCTCGAAAATCAAAATTGCAAAATCCAAACCCTTTTAACAAGAACAAAGAATAATAATCTCCGGGGTCAAAAACAAAGCTTCCTCTTGCTTGGCTTGACGTTAACTTAGGAATGTATATCCCGGGTTTAAAAATGCGATTTTCATTGATCGTTTCGCAACGCAACAAAAATTTCTTCTTCACCAAGACTTCACACATGTCAAGCAAATAGGAGTTAGGCATACATACATTTGAGCAATCAAACCCTTCATATTTCATTTGCACACTTAAACAAGAAAAGTTCACACCACAATTTAGATAATTCACATGATCATCACAAACACACAGATTAGATGTCAACTTTTCATCACACAATCCCAAATTTTGTTCGGGCTTACCTGGACTTACTTCTTGATCAATCTTGACAATGATAGGCTCATGAGCAGAAAGATGTTTCACACATTTATCAACAATCAAATTATGATTTCCAATCAGATCAAGATGAAAAACTTTCTCACAAACTAAGTCTTTGCTAATCTCGTCATCAAGAATCAAGTAAGATTGAGAAGACTCAAATACAGTAGCTCCCTTACATGGCTTACCTTTAAGCACTTGTGAACTAGGGTCATCTACGATCTTACCTTTCTCGACTAATCGAAATCGTTTCTCCTTAGAAAAATATTGAAGTTGAAATTGATCGATGGGATTTTGAGAAACCTGAAAAGTAGAAACAAAACAAGGAAAATTCATAGGATGGTTAGTAACAACACTCCTTTCTTCTTCACTCTCGTTTCTTCCTTCAATCTCACTCTCTTTTTCGGTTTCCTTTTCTTTTTCGCACTCGTTTTTATTTTCAATCTCATTTTCAATTTTCTTTTCTATCTCACACTCATCCTCTTTTTCTTTCATTTCTTTTTCTTTTTCATTTTCTTGCTCACACTCTTTTTCTTTCTCACATGATGTATCGATTTCATTACAAAAGTATAAATCATCAAAAAGAGAAACCTTTTGTTGAGAATAAGAAAAGGGTTCTTCACACAAATGGCAATCTTCTCTTTGTGATAGATCTTCCGTAGCCGAGTACTTTGACACTCTTGAAGCACGTTCGCCTCTTCGTAAATAATCCTTTGTAGATGAATAAATTGAGGCACTTGTAAAGACACGTTTACTTTTTCGTTTATCATCTCGGAAGGACTCAAACTCGGAGTTTGCTTCTCTTGGTCTCGAACGCCTTGTTGAATAAATGTCTTGATAAGAGTCTCTTGTCGAGTAGTGTCGTCGGGATGATCTTAACTCCGTCTCATGACTCGATGAAATTTGCTTTTGTTGGGCTCTTGTCTCTATTCGATCCAATCTATCATGCAATTTATCAAAATTTGATTTCACAATTCTACGTATCTCTTGCTTCAAATATTGGAAATCTGATTCGGAAAATTCTTGTGACATGATTTTTTTTTTTAAAAAATGATTAAAATAAAATAGAAAGTAAATACCTCACCACAAAAATCTCACGTTTCACTCACAATGGAAATTGGATAGCACTCCACTCGTGTTTACACTCTTCTAGGCTTTTTCTTTGATGTAAAACACACGTGCCTTTTACCTCTCGACCTCGTCTCACAATTTCGTAATTCGTCTCGATAGACTTAATTTGCTGCTTGAGGGTCGGTTTCAAAATAGGTTACAAAGGAATGATGTGGGTGTATGGTAGGCTAAACAAAATAAAATCAAGGCTAAGTGTGGCGTTGGGATGGGTAAATAATGGTAGGAAGGGAAACTTGATGATCGGAGCAAATAAGAGAGAAAAAATAAAATAAAAACTCGCAAGACTTTTCACTTTTTTTTTAACTTGATTTTTTTTTGGTCACCTTTTTTTTTGCTCGATTTTTTTTCACTTTTTTTTTTGAATTTTTTTTTCAATCAAATTTTTTTTTTTTCGAAATTTTCTTGATTTTTTTTTTGTTACTCCAATACAATAGTAAGCTAAATACAAGGGAAAAAATTAAATTACAACTCAAACTTTTTTTTTTGATTTTTTTTTCACGTTTCGAACCTACTTGTGGCCTTATTACGAACGTCGACGCTCCTCATTTTAGTAGCTCTGATACCAAATGATGTGATCCGGCCCAGGTTAATCGAGTCGTTTCACAAAGTTGCCCGATCGTCTACGAGGAGTAGTTGGAGTTGTCAAAATTGGGTGATTTAGGCTAAGGGTTGCGGAAGCTTTGAGAGGGTTTAGATGAGTGGTTTGGTGTTGATAAATTCGGTTTAAATAGAAACAAGGTAGGTTAGAAAAAGGTAATTGATGGAGATGGAAAAATAAAACTTAAACGTCAAGAATGTTCAATACTAAAAAGTATTGCCCGAGTCTTATATTGCTTAAGGTGAAATTTGTGGAAGGATAGAAGCGAACCTTGACCCAATACCTATATAGAGGTAAGAACCAAAGGTATAAAAATATGGTTGAACGCCACACCGATTCGGTGATAAGTTCAATGGAGTTCGGATTGACGCCACTAGCAAGCTAGATAAGTCACTTCGAGACTCGAACGAAAGAAGAGAGGAGGTAACCTCACAAGAACAAAAGTTCTATTAAGTTTAATTGATCAAATTCTGTAACCTTTTACAATAAACAAAATAAACTATTTATAGGCTCTCTAATGCCTATTAAAATTCAGCTACTAATGTGTTCACACAACAATTAAAAATGTTCACACTTCAAGCATTAAATCTCTGTTCATGGATAGTGTAAGTTCATGCATGGTTGAATAATCATGTTTCTTCCCAAAACCCGTTCATGCATGCTTAACCAATAAGAAAGCTTCCTTGTTCCATGAATGTGCATCTTCAATTCATATCCAACCCCTCTTGGACAAATGCTAGGTGCATGGGTCATGTATCTCTCTTAATTAAAGCTTTAATGATGGGCTGGTTCATGAATGGAAGCATGTACCTTCTAAATTCGTTCTCCCCTTTGTACATGCACATTATACATTCAATGTGATGAATTAAGGTAATATTTCCTCCCTTTGGACGTTCATGAATCCACCCATACATGTATAGGAGCTGATTGGTCAAATTGAGGTGTGAATGGCTTAGATGCTGCCTTGGGAATACGATCGGCCAAGCTTGTGCTTTAAATTGCTGGACACCTTTTGGCCAAATAGGTGCCTTGGGGAGCCAAATGGATAAGCCACCATTCATTGAAAGAGGCGTTACATGCACCGTCCCATACATTGAACCTATCATGCATGAACCTTGTTTAATTACTCTCCAAATTCAGCTCACCTACAAAAACACATGAACCAAAATTAAATCACATAAAATTCAGCTGAACAAACATTAATATAATTTAGACACACTAATTAAACATAAATTAAATTAGACAAATTTAATAAAGTCTTAACAAGACATATTAAATTTGGCCAAGACACATTTAAAACATGTAATAAGTCAAAACATAATTATGAGCTGTAGTAATTTAAACTAAATTAATAAATTACTTAATTTATTCAGACATTAAAATAAATGAGTTGAAATAAACTTAAGCCAAGCTCAAACGAGCTAAAGTAAGCTAAATTGAGCTCAAACGAGCTAATTAAGCTTATGTGAGCTAAATCGAGCTGGGAAAAACTAAGATTGAGCTTGTTGAGTTGAGATTGAGCTTCATCTTGCACTTGGGGCCCTCGTGTTTAGGCCAATCATGATAGCAACGAGTGGTGCCACAACATGATGCGATTGAGATCACATCATGGCTGTCCACCTTGTTAAACACTTTCATTATTATTAAAATTTCAGATTTGTTGAGAGCAGAATC